>NW_007223833.1:323415-424231 GCF_000164805.1 Carlito syrichta | reverse complement strand
AAAAAAAAAAAAAAAAAAAAAAAATTAATAATAATAATAATAATAATCCCCAGCCTATCAAGTCCTATTTGTTTTCAGTGAGAAAATAGAGAAAAAAAATAGACAATGAATAAACTGAAAAGTGACCCTTAGAGACTTTGGAATGAGGAGAGTCCATATAAAGAATGGCAATAATGTATCCCCAAATGGTTAGAGAGCTAAAAGATCCCTTATTGCTTTTTTCTTAATTTGTGAATTGTTGTTGCCGTGTTTCTACTTTTAATCTGTTATTTTTAGTTCATAATCAACCAATTGGTAAGCCAATAAATAGAGTTCAGTAAAATGTATGTGATATAGTAGATACAAAAATGACTATTTTATTTTATTTTATTTTTTTATTTGAGTTGGAATCTCACACTGTCGCTCAGACTGGAGTGCAGTGGCTGCTCCCGGCCACCGCAGCCTTGCCTGCTGGGCTCCGGCGATCCTTCCGCTTCAGCCTTCCAAGTAGCTGAAACTACAGGCGAGCGCTACCACACCCGGCTAATTTTTTGATTTATTGTAGAGATGAGGTCTCGCTAAGTTGCCCGGTGGGTCTCGAACCCATGGGCTCAGGCAATTTGCTCACCTCAGCCTCCCAAAGCGCTGGGATTGCAGGCTGAACCACCGAGCCCGGCTACAAAAATGACTATTTTAAAGGAGCTTTTAGCCTCATGTAGCAGCAAATAATTTAACTTCCAATTTTGCATAAATTAAGAATATAAAATAAAGTGATAAAATATATGATAAACCTTTAAAGCTGTATGAATGCAGACAATACAATGAAAGAAAATTAAGGAACTGATGGTGGAATTATTTAAAAATCATTATATAGGTATAAAAATATAGCTGGATCTTAAAGAGTATAGATAAATTGAGGACCAGAGGGGAATATTCTAAGGCTATCTCTCTCAGAATAAATATCAAAAGAAATAATGTATCTTAGCTCATGATATCAGTGATCAGCATGATGTATATATCCATTCTTCTTCTTTTTTTCATTTTACCATCAAATATTGAGCATGTACTACATGCCAGGTTAAAGACTTTTAGGTCCTGAGATATAATGGTGAACAATACAGACAGTATCTGCTCAAATGGGATTTACATGCTCTGGAGAGAGCCATTTGATAAATAAATAAACAGGTCAACAAAGTAGCTGATGTTAAATAGTGGAAGGGTTATGAAGAAATTAAATAATGTTACAGGGCAGAGAATGACTGGGGAAGGAGACTAATTGGTTTGGGTAGTAGTCAGGTTCTGCCTGTTATTGTGAAGTCAGTCACGTGAAGATGTGGGGGCAGTATACTCCAAACAAAGGGAGAATTATATAGGCAGAATTTAGGACAGGAATGAGCCTGGATTTATTCTGAGAATGGAAAGATGGTTTGTGGTGGAGATGAAGAGTGGTAGGAAGGGAGATTCAAGAGGTAGGCTTGTGCAAACCATGCAGAGCCTCACTGACCACGGGGAAGTATTTGTTGGCAGTTAGCTATTCTTCTTTGTGAAGTGTTTGTTCAAACTATTTTTTAAAAGAAGTGTGTTCTCCTTATTATTATTGTGTTTGAGTTTCCTATGACTTTAAAAATCTGAGGATAGCTGTTTGTATAAAATTTTTTCAGGCAAAGCTTTTTGAGGATTGCTTCTGTCCAGTTAGCTTTCTTCTGTCCTTACCTTTTGGAACTCCCAATATATGTGTGTTAGACCTACTCATCTTGTTTTATATGTTTCAGAAATTCTCTTCTATATTTTCTGCCCTCTTATCTCTTGTACTGTACTGTGATCTATTTTTTATCAGATTTTCAATTCAGTTTATTAGCCATGTATCCTGTCTGCTATTGTATTTATTGAGCTTTTTTCAGTTTTGTGATTTTCTCATTTGATTACTTTTCTTATGGATTCTAGTTCTCTAGTGAATTTTTCTATTTATTTCCATATTTCCCTGAACATAGCAGTTATTTTTAAGACTATTTGTTTAAAAATATTGCATGGTTAATTTAAAGTCCACGCATGATAACCTTAATATCTAGATTCCCTGTGAGCCTATGTATATCTTTTGTTTATTTTCCTAATTTAGCTTACTTTTTTGTTTGCCTCATAATTTTTCACTGAATAGCAGATATGGTATGTCGATGATTTTAGAATCTTCAGATAGCATTGTCCTCCTCTGCAGAGAATTTGGTTTGCTTTTTTATCAGACAGATAGAAGGTAGTTAGATCACCTGTAGTCAAGTCTCTTTTGAGTTTGCTTTATTCTTAGGGTTTAGCCCTTTAAGATTGTTTACTGAATGTATAAGATGTCTACCATGGTCTGTCTCCATTGGTGGATTTTGAACTCCATATCCAATACTGAGAAATTGCTGGTATTTCTATTTGACTTTTTAGACTCTTAAAATTGTTTTCTGCTTGATTTCTTGGAAACTGTCCTTGATATGTGAAATTTCAAAATTGGCAAATGCTTCTAGGGGCAATTTCATATAGACTGTTGATTTCACTTACTTGTGGTTCTCTTTTCCTCTAGCATCATAAATTCTCAAAATCTGTCTGCTTTACATTCCTTAATTAATTTTCCCCTCAGGCCAGTGAGATGATTTCAAATTATAGGTAACTTTTTTCTTGCTGTCCCAATGACTAGCACTTCAAAGCAGCAAATGCTTCTGAAGATAAAATCCGTGAAGTTCTCATTCACATCTATACGTTTCCCTTTCCTCTGCAATATCGACTGTTTTTTGCTACTCTCTGATATCTTGAAACAGCTGTTTTTGCTTTGTTTTGGTGGGTGAATTAGCCTGGTAGCGGCTACTTCATCATATCAAGAAGTAAAGACCCCTCTTTCTCTTTTAATAATACTTTTATCTATACTACTTGATACTCTTATACATTTGATACTGGACCCCAAAATTATTTAGAGTACAGATCTGTGTGGCCAAGAGAGCTTATCACACTGAATGCTCCCAAAGCAGCAGATGAGTCTGCCCTAAAAACTGACTTTTGCTTTTTTCTTAGATTTAAGGGAGTTAATTTGGAGCAATCTTTCATAACAGTCATTTTGTTTACATCATCCATAAAATATCTAACTATTTAGGTTGACTCTCTAGAGGAGATAATTGCATATTAATATTGTTTAAAGATAAGGGATGGATATGTCCATCCATTTTCAAATTTTTATTTTATTGAGTAGGGTGATGTAAAAATAAATTATTCCATTAATACCAGATACCTGGAAATCATAGGAAGAAGTAGCATAGACAACGATCTGGGGTAAGAGTAAGCTTTGTACTTTTATAGAATCCAGAGAGGTACAATATGACTGAGAAGTAGACTGTTGAAAGAAGCAGAAGCAATGATTAGAATTTTGGGCTTTGTAAGCAATTTTACAGACATCAAGCCAAGGAGAATCCATCTAAAAATACCTTAAACAAGATTTAATTTTTTAAATCATTATTGTGTTTCTGTATATTAAATGGATTGGAGGAGGAAAGACTAAATGGAGACAATTTAGGAGGCTACAATAGTAGTTTGGTTTGTGGTGACATCAGTATAGATAATGAAAAGTGATTCTATTCAGAACTGACTTAGCAAATATAAAGGCCTTAGCAATTGACACTGGTGTTGATGAGAGGAATGATACCCATACCGTGGCATGGACAACAGGAATTGACAAGGTAGCTCTATTACTGAAGTAGAAGATACCAAAGCAGGTGTATGTTTTCAAGAAGCAGTGATGAATTCAGTTTTCAATATGCTGGGTTTTATGCACCCCAGAGATATTTAAAAGAGATTGTCTAGCAACCAATTCGGCATATATTTTTGAGGCTGGAGAAAGATCTGAACTGGAGATAGATGTAGACTCAAGCCATGGAAGGAAAGAGAGAGGAGCAATTCAGCAGTTTAGGGAAATTTTTGTGGATTATGAAAGAAAGACTCAAAGACACAAAACTCTGAAGAGCACCAACATTGTAGGCATGCTTACTTTAAGAGTAAGAAGTAAACTAGCGTAAAAAGGGTCAGGGCATGGAGTGGGTAGTGATGTCAATAAGTGCAGCATATTGGAGACTGAAGGCAGAAAATCTTAGGAAGAAGATGCTGTCTCAAGTTTCTGAAGCTGTGGCATATCAAGAAATGTCAAGAATCGTGAAGGTTCTGAGATTTTACCTACTTGCTAGTTAACAAGTTAATCTGCTACAATTTTTTTTTTTTTGAGTTGGAATCTCACTCGGTTGCCCAGACTGGAGTGCAGTGGCCGCTCCCGGACACCACAACCATGACCTGCTGGGCTCCGGCGATCCTTCCGCCTCAGCCTTCCGAGTAGCCGGAATTACAGGCATGCGCTACCACACCTGGCGGATTTTTTGATTTATTGTAGAGATGAGGTCTTGCTGCCCAGGCGGGTCTCGAACCCGCGGGCTCAGGCAATCCACTCACCTCAGCCTCCCAAAGGCGCGGGATTACAGGCTGAGCCACCGAGCCCGGCTTCTGCTACAATTGTAAGGGTACTGACAAAAGACATAAGATTCTTGAGTCACAGTCAAGGCACTACCATTTGTGGCTGCGCAGTCTCGTTGAGCTAGGTGAGTGCTGCATGCACTGTGGGTACATATCCCAGCTCTAAAACTTAGAAGAACCTAATCTTTTAAAATTGGCTGCAAGCTAAGTTGCCCAACATTGGGAGGGAGACATTATCTTCATTGTATGGGGCAGCAAATAATATGTCCTTTCTTTAGAAGGAGTCCCTATATTCCAAGAATATATTATGTACAAAAAAATCCTTAAAATTATGTGAGAACCAAAGGCTATCAGTGCCTCTGCTCTCATGATGTGCAAAATTATAAGGAATTCCTGGAGAATTATCTCCTATCAAGAGATCAAGAGGAAGGATAAAAATAATTATAATCCAAATGAATATTATTCAACATATATTTTGTGCTCTACACTATGTTTAGTATCTTTTCTCTAATTTAGTTATTGACAACTCTATTGGGTAAGTTCCTTTATTATTTTCATTTTCAGATAAATTAGATGCTAAAAGATTAATGAACTTTTGCAGAATCACATGACTAGCACGTTGTAAAATTGTGATTTGAACTCAGAAACTCTGACTTGTAACTCTCTTTTACTATGTCTTGACTTATAGTTTAAGCAAAAAAAGGTATGCAGAATGTTGATTGGTTGCAGCAAAGTGATGGCCGCTGGTGATCACACAGAAAGTCATTTTAGTGGAGTAATAGGAATAAATCTAGATAGGAATAAGTTGAAAAGTGAGAGACGTATAAATGGAGGTAGTGAGCAATTTGTTCAAGATATCTCATTGTAAAGTGAGGTCAGCAACAAAAATATCCAGAAAAGATTTTTAAAAATTATATTTGGAGATATTTTTGCCCGTGTATATGTGGGAAAGTGCCAATTTTAAAAGAAAAAAATAGCATGCAGTGCGCAGGGGAGGGTAATTGACAATACCACAAGGAAAAAAGCCAAAGAAGATAGAGTGGCATGCACACATGGGGAGCTAGAAGAGCTACCTCCTCCCTTGTAACAGGAGAGTTTTGTAGCTGTATAGGGGGTTGAGTAGTTCCAATTTGATGACTCCTCTTTCATCTGTGAGGTAGAAGGTGAGATTGCCTGTTGAGATTAAAATACAGGTGACTAAAAGAAGTGATCTGAATTTTGAGAATAGAGTAGCTTTCTGCAAAGGGCAGGTGAGAAAATGAATGAGGAGTTGAATGTGAGTTTTTAATTTATTATTATTATTATTTAAGCCGTGCTCAGCTGCTGTTCTGGTGATTTTCCAGAAGATGGAGAATAAGGGAAATACGGATACTGGGAAAAGTGTAGTTGATGTGGTGGGCCATGAAATCTAGGCTGGACAGAAAAAGAAATGAAGGGAGTAAGAACCTGGCAGATAGGCCGGCCTCGGTGGCCGAGCCTGTAATCCAAGCACTTTGAGAGGCTGAGGTGAGTGGATTGCCTGAGCCCGAGGGTTTGAGACCCGCCTGGGCAACTTGGCATAGACCACATCTCTACAATAAATCACAAAAACTAGCCGGGCATGGTAGTATACGCCTATAGTTCCAGCTACTTGAAAGGCTGAGGCGGAAGGATCCCCGGAGCCCAGCAGGCCAAGGCTGCAGTGGCCGGGAGCGGCCATTGCACTCCAGTCTGGGCGACAGAGTGAGACTCCAACTCAAAAAAAAAAAAGAACCTGGCAGCAAGCTGGAAATATAGGAGGCAAGAGTCCTGTTTTTACAATGAAGTCATGTTTCTTTTTCTTTTTCTTTTTTTTTTGAAAGAAGAAAAGACTTATTTAAGAAAGAGATCACTTCCCATAGACAGGAAGAGGGCCTACACTCTAGATGTCTCATGCCCAGGAAGAATGAGGGACAAGGACAGCCTGAAAGAGAGAAAGCAAGATTTATGGAGAGGACGGAAAAGCTCCCACAGTGGGAGCGGACCTGAAGGGGTTGCCCCAGAGTCATGTCTCATTTGAGGTCAAAAACCCTACTCTGCCTCTTGACATCATGCCAAACATCTATTAACGTAGACACGAGAATTTGAGAATGAAGCGCTTGAATCTTTTTCTTTTTGTTCTTTCACTGAACAGATGTTAACAGTGGACAGTGCCTGCCACAGGCACAGATAAATTACTCTGTGAGGTTGCCAGGAAAAAAACTGCAGCCAGGACAGAGTACCTAAGTTATAGGAAGTCTCTGATAAAACAAAGAATGTTTCCAAGGCAATGAAAATGTGTGTTCCCAGAGAAAATTAAAGCACTAGTGTTGGAGAACTATGAAGCACACCTGTTCTCAGGATTGGCATGAAATCCAGTGTTGATGTTGGTGAAATTTCTGTGTAAGTGAGACTTGTTTTCATCTGCCCTGTTTTCCCCTTCTGTGCTTGTCTCTAGTTCTTGGTCACTTCTTTCTCCTTAGGTATCTACCCTAACCCCATGGCTGTACTGCTTTTTAGCGACAACTTAACAGGAATATTAATCAGGTTTTATCTGCAACATTTGATTACTTGGTGAAAATATGGGGTGTAGATATTTCTTTGTTTAAAAAATAAATTTTATTGTCTACAGTTGACCCTTGAACAATGTAAGAGTCAGGGGAGTCTGGTTTCTGACTCTCTCTTCTTTACATCTCATTTCCAATTAATGATCAATCCCTTTTAATGATATATACATTTATACACACACACACACACACACACACACACATATACATATATACATATATATTGACCTTTTAACTCTAAACTTGTATTGGTTTTGTTCCTCATTATGTGGCTCTTGGTTCATTATATTATCTCACATGTTTATTAACTATATTAGTGATTATGACTTATAGAATTATCTTTTTAGAATGCAACTCTGATCTTATGCCTTCCTGTATTAAAATCTTTGTTATTGCCATCAGGGAAAAATATCACATCAATAGTTAAGTCTATAAAGTCATGCTTCAGAACTGGCAGGCTCCTACTCTACAATTTCATCTAATGCTAATCTATCACATGGATACAAGTACTGGACCATTCTAATCTACTAGTACTACTAGTCATGTGTTTTCTTGTACTAGTTAAACACACTGACTTCTAAATATGCCAGATATTCCCTTACTGCAGGGCCATTGCACACACAACTTCTTGCATTTGGGACAACCCTCTCCCAATTATAATGAAATGCTAAAACAGAGGTTTCCAAACTTTCTTGGTTGATGGAAACTTTAGTGACCCAGTAATATTTCACAGTGCCCACAGGTGCTGATGCATGTTTATATACTAACAACTCCATAGCCATTTAAAAAGAAAAAATAAGTCGGGCTCAGTGGCTCAGCCTGTAATCCCACGCCTTTGGGAGGCTGAGGTGAGTGGATTGCCTGAGTCCGCGGGTTTGAGACCCACCTTGGCAGGCAAGACTTCATCTCTACAATAAATCAAAAAATTAGCCAGGTGTGGTAGCACGCGCCTGTAATTCTGGCTACTTGGAAGGCTGAGGCGGAAGTATCGCCGGAGACCAGCAGGTCGAGGTTGTGGTGGCCGGGAGCGGCCACTGCACTCCAGTCTGGGCGATAGAGTGAGACTCCAATGCAAAAAAACCAAAAAAAAAACAAAAACAAAAAGAAAGAAAACATGCTTATATTGAAAAAAAATTACATATTTTGGTCTTAAATAATCACAATTACTTATTAGTGGGATATGTTTTTCTGTTGACTGATGCACAACATCTCAGACTTTAGCATTGGATTGGATCTTACCCCTCTCATTTTTTATTCCACGTTGATTTTTTCATGGTAGTTGTTTTTTATACCGAGGCGATAGAAAACTCAGCTCTGTAAGTATACTGCATTGTCAAAAGGAACACACTGTGACCCAAGGGTAAGACCGTAAAGTACCTTGAGGTGCTGCCTGATATTTCTCTGTTTTACTAGAAATTTGAAAATATCCTGTGAGTCTTCAGTGAGTTTGCTGCAGTGCCCTGGAGTGACTTGGCAAATCATTTGGGAACCATGATGCTAAAAAAAAACGCATAAAAAATGGTGCTATTAGAATTTATTAATCAAATTTAAAAAACTGTACTGATCTGTTTAAGACATGGTAATTTGTACCATATCACTGTAAGCTAAGAGTAAATGTCTAAGACTCTTACCTTAGACTTCACTTTAAGTGTAAGAATTTCTGTATTAAGTAATATTTGAGTTTAAAGAATGGTATGGAAGGACTCCTGAAGATGGTGATGACATAGGTGGATCTGTGAGACGCTCTGAATGTGAGTTCCAAAAAAGACTCTTACTTTTCTACTTGCAGCCCCCTGCCCACCACCAGCCACACTGATACGAAGCCCGGGGACCTTTGGTCCCATGCAGGGCCAGATATTGCAGCCCGGCTGCAGCTGCTCCACTATATGTAACTCTGGCCGGCTGGAGAATCCTGAACCCTGGATCCCAGCTCCCTCCCTGGTTACATCGTCATGACCAGCACCCAGCACCAAGCTGCCGGTCACCCAGGGAGGCTCTGGGCATCCACTCCTCAGAGATACCGTTACCATTTCTGGCTGAAGTGCCCTGTGAGGGACCCAGAGCCACCACCTGCCCTCTGGAGCTTTGGAGATTGGGAGCCCCAGGCCCACCCTGGCTGAGGCACTCAGCATGTGACCACAAGCTTGTGTAAGGGAGCTTGTGTAAGGTGCTGATCAGAAGCTTCCAGCTCCAGAGGAGGGAACCACTGACCCTCTCCTCCACCCCATCCTGCTGGTGGCACCCCGGATCCAGTGCCCAGCTGTGCAGTGCCTAGAGACCCACACGAGCATCCCTAAAAATGAAAGTAAAACTACCATCTCTGCCATTTTCAAGGCAGATTTGCATCGCCCCGCCCACCTATCAGAGCCTCCACCTTGGTTCCCACAGTGACATCGTTAAACAGGAGGCAAAGCCCCTCCCCATCACTGAACAGAGACAAGTCACAGATCTCCCAGGCAGCAGGCTAGCTGTCTGCAACAAAAACAGAGGGGAGAGGCTGGAGATTAGAGCTCAAGGGACTTTAGCCACTAAGGGATGAGAGAAAAATCTACACAAATGAAGAAAAACCCAAAGAAGAATATGGGTCTCTCCCAGACTCCTGGGAGGGCAGACACTGAGAAAACTGACTTCGGAATGCAAACAATGAAGAGCCCCCAGAATGACTGGTCTCAAACTACAAACCTAGATATCAACACTTTAATGGAGATATTAAAAAGAATTGAGAAGACTCAAGAAGAAACTAGAAAGGAGCTAATATCTGAGATAACGGTAATAAAGAATACTGTGAATGAAATAAATAACAAACCGATAAGCATGGAAAGCAGAATTACCCAAGCAGAAGAAAGAATCTCACAGCTTGAGGACCAAAATATAGAACTAATGCAAACTCTAAAAAACACAGAAAACAAGCTCAAAAACAGAAAAAAACCTTCAAGAGATGAGCATTACTACAAGAGACAGAACCTAAGAGTAATTGGCCTTCCTGAGGCAGAAAGAGAGACAGAGACCACACTGGAACAAACCTTCCATGAGATCATTCAAGAAAATTTCCTTAATCTAATCAATGATGCAAAAACTCAAACACAAGAGATTCAGAGAAAGCCTGCAAGACAACAAATGAGAAAACCAACTCCTAGACACATAATAATTTGCCTAAACAAAGTAGGCATAAAAGAAAAAATCCTAATGGTAGCAAGAGAAAAAGGCCAGATCACCTACCAGGGAAAACCAATTAGAATCACAGCAGATTTATCTATAGAATTCCTGCAGGCTAGGAGAGCTTGGAGCCCTATCTTCAAAGTCCTAAAAGATAAACAATTTCAACCAAGAATAACCTACCCAGCCAGATTAAGCTTCATCAGCAAGGGAGAATTAAAATCTTTCCCAGATATCCAATCTCTAAGAACTTACACTGCTACCAAACCACCTTTACATGAAACACTCAAGAAAGTACTAAACACAGAAGAAAAAGGGAAAAAAAGAACAATGTTTTTCACAAGAGTACAGGAAAAAGGATAAAATACACATGAACCAACCCCCAAAACAAAAGAAAGACAATAAACCAAGTGGAAGAACAACTCTATAAGAACTCTATGATAGGGACAAACTCTCACATTTCAATAGTTAGCCTGAATGTGAATGGACTAAATGCACCACTGAAAAGACATAGAATGGCAAAATGGATAAAATATCACCAGGCAGCAATATACTGCCTTCAAGAGACCCATCTCACTAGAAAGGACATGCACAGACTCCAAGTAAGAGGATGGGAAACAAATTTTCAGGCAAATGGAACACAAAAGAAAGGAGGAGTCGCAATCCTAATTTCAGACAAAATACCATTTAGCTATCAAAAATTAAAAGAGACAGAGGGCCACTACATAATGATAAAAGGTTCACTCCATCAACAAGAAATATCTATCCTAAACATATATGCACCTAACATAGGTGCCCCAACTTTTATAAAGCAACTCCTAGGAAAACTAAAGAAGGATATTGATTCTAACACCATCATAACTGGGGACTTTAATACTCCCACTCACAACCCTAGACAGATCATCGGGACAAAAAATCAGCAATGAGATCCAGAACCTCAATGTTACTCTGGACTAAATGGGCTTAATTGATACCTACAGAATACTCCATCCAAAGACCAGAGAATACACATTCTACTCATCACCACATGGAACGTATTCCAAGATCGACCACATAATTGGTCATAAATAAAACATAAGCAAATTTAAAAGGACCAAAATTCTACCATGTACCTTCTTGGACCACAGTGGAATAAAAATAAACATTAACACCAACAAGGTTCTCCCAAAACCCACAAAGACATAGTCACCAAACAGCATGATGCTAAACAACTCCTGGGTCAATGATGAAATCAAAACAGAGATCAAAAGATAACTGGAAACAAATGAAAATGAAGAAACACCTTACCAAAATCTCTGGAATGCCTTAAAAGTGATAGTAAGAGGGGAATTCATATCCCTACAAGCCCACATGAAGAAAATGGAAGGAGCACAAATTAACAACCTAACAAACCACCTAAGGAAGCTGGAAAAGAAAGATCACAAAAACCTTAATTTCAGCAGAAGAATCTAGATCACCAAAATAAAAGCCCAAATCCAGGACATAGAAGACAAAAAAACAACACAAAAAAATCAATGAAACAAAAAGCTGGTTCATTGAAAGGATAAACAAGATCGATGGTCCCCTAGCTAGACTGACCAAGAAAAAGAAAGAAAAAAACCAAATAAGCACAATAAGAAACACAAAAGATGAAGTCACATCTGACCCTGATGAAATACAAAAGATCATCAGAGACTACTATGTATACTTGTATGGAAACAAAGCTGAAAACGTCAAGGAAATGGAGGACTTTCTGTCATCACACAACCTCCCTAGGTTGAAACAAGAAGAAATTGAGACCCTAAATAGACCAATAACAGTCAAGGAAATTGACTATGTAATAAGAAAACTACCCACAAAAAAAAGCCCTGGACCAGATGGCTTTCCAGCAGATTCCACAAGACATTTAAGGAGGAACTGATTCCAATCCTACTGAAGCTATTTCAGGTGATTGAGAAAGATGGAACCCTCCCCAAATCATTGTATGAAGCTAACATCACATTGATACCCAAGCTAGGTATAGATCCAACAAAAAAAGAGAACTACAGGCCAATAACTTTGATGAACATAGGTTCTAAAATTCTCAACAAGATACTAGCAAACCGAATCCAACAACACATCTCAAAAATCATCCATTACGACCAAGTAGGCTTCATCCCTGGGATGCAAGGCTGGTTCAACATTTGTAAAACCATAAATGTAATTAAATACATCAACAGATGTCAAAAGAAAAACCACATGATTATATCATTAGATGCAGAAAAAGCTTTTGAGAAAATCCAGCACCCCTTCTAGATAAAAAACCCTCGAACATCTAGGCATACAGAGAACATACTTCAAAGTAGTAAAAGCCATCTATGAGAAACCCATAGCCAGCATACTCCTAAACGGACAAAAATTGGAACTATTTCCCCTGAAAACTGGAACAAGACAAGGATGCCCACTCTCACCCCTCCTGTTCAATATAGTATTGGAAGTCCTGGCTAGAACAATCAGAGAAGAGAAGGCAGTCAGGGGTATCCAAATAGGAAATGAGGAAGTCAAATTATCTCTCTTTGCAGATGACATGATCGTGTACCTTGATAACCCAAGAGAACCTGTCAAAAACTTCCTTACACTGATAAAGACCTTCGGCAAAGTCTCAGGATATAAACAAACAGAAACCCAAATAAGAAGCACAATTCCATTCAAAATAGCCACAAAAAAATTAAATACCTTGGCATCTTCCTAACCAGAGATATGAAAGAACTTTACAATGAAAATTACAAAACTCTGCTCAAAGAAATCAAATATGACACAAACAAGTGGAATAATATCCCATGCTCGTGGATTGGAAGAATCAACATTGTGAAGATGTCCATCTTACCTAAGGCAATCTATAGACTCAATGCAATACCTATCAAATTATCAGCAACATTCTTCTCAGACCTAGAAAAAACAACACAGGAATTCATATGGAAACACAAATGATCAAGAATAGCCAGAACAATCCTCAGCCAAAAAAAAAAAAAAAACAAAGCAGATGGTATCACATCACCAGACTTTAAACTTTGCTATAAAGCTACAATCATCAAAACAGCTTGGTACTGATATAGGAACAGGCATATAGATCAATGGAATAGAATTGAGATTCCAGAAGCAAAACCTCAATTTCTCAGCCAATTCATCTTTGACAAAGCCTCCAACACCTATCATTGGGGAGAGGAGAACCTATTCAGTAAATGGTGCTGGGTAAACTGGCTGATCACCTGCAGAAGATTGAAACAGGACCCCTATCTATTCCCATACACAAAAATTAACTCCAAATGGATCAGAGACCTAAATGTAAAACCTCAAACCATAAGAACCTTAGAAAATGAAGGACATACCCTCATGGAAATTGGAACTGGCAACCAATTCCTGATCAAAACCCGAAACCCACAGGTCATAAGGGATAACATAGACAAGTGGGACCTCATTTAACTGACAAGCTTCTGCAAAGCCAAAGAAACATCAAGAGAGCAGGGAGACAGCCTACAGACTGGGAAAAAGTATTTGCCAATTCCACGTCTGACAAAGGCTTAACATCTTGGATCTACAAGGAACTCAAACATGCTGAAAAGAAAAAAATAAATAACCCCATTATAAAATGGGCAAAAGATATGAACAGACACTTCACAAAGGAAGACATTCGAGCAGCCAACAGACACATGAAGAAATGCTCAACCTCACTAATCATCAGGGAGATGCAAATCAAAACCACACTGAGATACCACCTAACTCCAGTCAGAATGGTAATTATCAATAACTCAAAAAATAATAGTTGTTGGAGAGGTTGTGGTGAAAAGGGAACACTCCTACACTGTTGGTGGGAGTGTAAACTAGTGCAACCTCTGTGGAAAGCAGTGTGGCAATTCCTAAAAGCTCTAAACGTCAACCTCCCATATGACCCTGCAATCTCCCTACTGGGAATATACCCTGAAGAACTCAAATCTCTCTATAAAAAAGATACCTGCACACAAATATTTATCGCAGCATTTTTCACAATAGCAAGAACCTGAAACTAACCATGCTGTCCATCAAAAGAGGACTGGATTAAAAAAACGTGGTACGTATACACGATGGAATACTATGCAGCCATAAAAAGAACAAAATCATGGATTTCGCAGCAACCTGGATGGAGTTAGAGTCTATAATACTGAGTGACCTCTCACAGCAACAAAGATCTGAGTATCACATATTCTCACTAATAGAGTGGACCTTGATCATCCAACGTACTACCATAAGAAAATGACTGACGGTGGTGGGAAACTATGGGGGGGGATGGGACTAATGGTAGTAAACATCTGTCTGGGGACAGGGAGACACCTGTTATCAACAAGGGGGCGTGAATGAAGCAAATTTGTATACCCAACCCTTAACTGTACCCCACAATATCAAAATAAAAAATATTGATAAAAAAAGAATGGATGTTATATGTCAAATTAGGGAGAAAAATTAAAATTAAGACTAAAAATATAAATACAAGGGAAGTCTTTCTTATCTAAGTGTAGCATTGTAATGAATGTTGATGTGAATCACCAGATAGTCTCCTCAGGTTAGAAACATTTACTCACCAGATACTGGGAGAATTGACTGCTGAGAGATAACGGAAATAGTACTTGGTCAAAATAAACTGTTTTGCACAAAATTATGACCGCTCCCTGGTGGCAGCCTAGATCCAATGATAGCACACTATGGCAGTAAAAAGACCCAAATTTGGAACATCTCTGAGGAGTCATTGCTGCTCCAGAGCTTCCCAAGGAACTGGCTTAGACCTCTGTTAACTGTATCACCGTTCAGTCTTTTTCCCTCCTTGATTTTTCTTCCCCCATTTACTCACAGATTTTGGTACTGAGTGCTCTCAGTAAACTTGCTGCCCATAAATCTTCATCTTTGGTTAGTGCCAGAGAACTTAAACTAAGACAAGATCATACGGGACGTCTTTTAATTAAATGTTGTCTTACTCGTGAATATAGCTAATAGACTGTTATAAATTTGTTATTTATTTGAATTTGTACAGTTCTACTACTAATAATATTATTACAAAACAGAGAGAGACAGACAGAGAGAGAGAGAGAGAGAGAGAGTTACTTTTAGCATCTGACACACCTCCTCTTTCCAATAAAAATTAGCACATAAGTTTCAAGTCATAGACAAATTTTATATTATAATACAAGAAATACTGCTCCACACATTTAGTGTCAATACTTTTTTAGCACTTAAATATAATAAATTATAAGTTCTTAATTGCTTCAAATGAACAAAGTGTCTTCACTATATTTTATTAGATGCAAACACATGCATAAATAAGAATATAACAGACTGGTTTTTTTCATATTATTTCCTCTCCAGAGATATGGAACAGTGACCTTACTAAATTTGTGCATTTCAGTCTTCTTAGAAGTTAAATACATATAAATTTAGGATTTCAAATTTTTTGTATATTTATTTTTTTAAAATTAAATTGTCAGGATTATAGTAACATCAAAGGACTCCACATTGACAGGCACAGTAGAAAATGGTCCAATGTAAGGCTTGCAGTGGCATGAACCATAGGAAAAGGCAGAGGGCTGATCCAGTGTTGGAACTACATGATTCTGGGTGAATGAGCATCAGTAGTTACTAGAGCATCATCTGGCTACACTGGCAAAGTCTTGGGTCAACACCGGTGGGATCTTGGGTCCTTTTACAATAAGGTCCGAGCACACATGACGCAGCTCTTAGACATTTTGGATAGCTGCATATCATGTGTGGAAAGATAAGTGAGAGGGCTTTATGTCTTCAAAACATGTTGTTAAACTATATCTCTGCTGTTTATTTTTAGGATTATTGTGAAAAAATTAAATAAGTTGATCAAGTCATTTACTCAGGGGAAGAGTCACTTTTTACAAATTGACAATGCAAATGTCAATTTTATCTGCATTTGAGTCAATTTTAGAATAACTACATACAAGGTAATAGTTGAGAAATAACCATTAAAAAGTTAAGTTCATGATTTATTTTTGCCAAAAGGTGGTGCTCATGTATCTGTTAAGACTATTTAGGGAGCCATAAAGAGGAAGAGCTACATTCTTTCAGTGAATCTGAAGGTATGAAACCTGAGGCTGTGAAATCTTGGCAACATATTTGCATTTTACCTTACTGCATTTGAAATGTAAACAACTTAATTTAAAAGATATGCTCCTGAAAAAAATGCATTATTAAACACCAGTCTCTCACAAGAGAGTTAACATACCAAATTAAAATACTTGTAAAAGGAACACAGGTTTCTGCAACCATTTTGCTATCTTTCATTTCAATAATAAAACTGGAATGAAAGTATGAGAATGACAAAAAGAGAAATAATAAAATAATACATCAAAGACACATTTTACATGCTGGTTTGAAACTCAGAATTTCATTGTTTTTCTATGTGATTATGAAAACTGGGCTTTCTACGTCTGCATAAGGTGAGAAATTTAGCATCTCCACTAACAATTATTGAGCATTTACTATCTACATAGTGCTGTAATAAATATGTTACACTTAGGATCCTAGTTCATTCTTATAACAGCTTTAGGAAGTGGGCATTATTCTTATCAAATCCATCTGAAAGAATAGAAAAGAGAAGCTAGTTTATCAATGACAAACAGTACCAATATTTGAACCTGAGACATCTAATTTCAAAGCTCATGGTCTTAACTACTATGCTATGTCAGGTCTTTAAATACCTTGTTTAAAATTTGAATCCCAGGTTTACAAAATGTATTATTTAAACGTCTCCATATTATTGTTATTCTTGTTTGCTGTAACTTCTTAGAAACACATTTGAAAGTGGTACCATATACACTAGAGTTTTATATCCTTGAACAGAATGTCAGTGATGCCACCCTAGTGGTGTCATCTTGGGCCAATTTTCTTTATCAAAAAAATACTAGCACTTATAAATTAAGCATAGTGTTTATTTTAAGTGCTGTTGTGAGGAGTCAAAATAATATACATAGAGTGTTTATATCCACTAATTCCTAAGTATATGAATTTAATTATTTTCAGAAGCAATCTCACAAAATGTGATTTTTGCTCTACAGGCAAACCCTGAATCATCAGTGAGAAAGGAGAGTTCTATGCAGATAATTACAAAGGCAAACATTCATCCTTTGAGTAAAATTAGAACATTTATTTCTGTATAGGTATGTTCAACTTTAAAAACTTTATTAAATATATAACTTCAGAATTATCTATATAAAGAAGTTTTTTTAAGCTGCAAAACCATTCTTTACTAAGAGATTTTTTAAATGATACATTTTGAAGTTGCAATTTGTTTTAATGCATTCATGATATGATACAATTGACATATTTTGTAAAGTAATTAGTAAAGTGAGATGAAAGTTAAAACAATTATTCCAAATCATCAAATCTTAGTACTTTCATTACCAAATAAAGATTATTTCAAACTTTATCATATTAATTATTCCACGTATTTATTTAACACATAAAGTTCTAGATTAGTTTATTTCTTGGGAAAAAACCCATACTAAGCCATATCTGAATCACAATCTTACTAATTTTAAATGGTAACTCAGAAATAATGAGTGCACAGTAAACTTGTTAAATCAGGGCTGTACATACAATTCAGGTATTCAAGTTCATTTGTATATTTTGTATTTTGACTAATATTACATTTAATTTAAGCCCATACATGTTTCCCTAAATAATTAATTACAGCTATAGCCAATGAGATTTTTTCAACTATAACTCTCCTGTATAATTTAAATTTGAAATTTTCCCCAAGTCAAAACACAAATGTATATTAAAAAATCCTTGATCCCTTGGTAAATTTACTTTAACACATCATCTTCTGCATTTTATTACATGGATTAGTTTTTTAAAATGGGGAACAGCTGGCCTTCTCCTGCTGTGTAACATCTTCCCATACTCTTCTCCAGGCTAAATAACCCCAATTCCCTTAGCCTCTCATCCTAAATCCTATTTTCTAGCATTTAAATCACTCTGTCGATCAACCCGCCTTTCTTCAAATTTGCTCACCTCTCTGTTATGCTAAGTAGTCATAACTCATTAACCAGTTTTCAATCAGTAATAAAGCAGCTGTCACTCACTGCATTCCCTGCTGTAGAAGAAATGTCCCAACAAAAGAACGACCACTCACATATACGAACAGAGAAATAGCCAACTATTCTTTGGATTCACATACTTGTTTATATTCCTACATGTTAACTCAAAGATTTATGTAGCATCCCCTATGTGCCAAGCATCTGCAGTGTTCCTTGGCAGGTGCCGGTCTTGTAAGGATAAACAATGCAGAGTTGTCTACCTGGAGTTTAAATTCTATTTTGGGAGTCATATAGTAAATGAATAAAAATAAATTGTACTAATTGTAAAAAATGTTAACAGTGCTGAGAAAAAAATAAAGCACTTAAAAACAAAACGGTTTTTTTAAGCTAAAAAGACACTTGGTAAACATTTGGGGTTTTTCCAGTTTGAGCCATTATGAATAAAGCTGTTAGGAACACTTAGGAAAGCAAATAATAATAAAATAAGAAAAAGAAGTTTAGGCACAGGGCATGTATGACAAATAAGAAATCAGGGATGACTTTTAGAACTAAAATGCAAGCATATATCGAGCACTTACTGGGAAATTAAGATTTTCTCATATTCATAGGACAGTAATGAAAATCACTTGGAATCTGCTATAACTGATTAACAATTTCAGGAATTAATGACATTAGCCTATAAATTTGAAGATAAGCCTGTGGCTATTGTACATGTCGGAACTGTTAAAATAAATGATAAAAAATAGCCTAAAAAAAAGAAAAAAAGAAATCAGGGATGGTTGCATCTTTTCTTTATTGGCTGAAAGACAAAAGTCTGAATCTGTAAGAGTATTATGATGCTGATAACAGCTAATGCTCATCAAACACTTGGTAATCATCATATCAACCACTGGGCACACATTATCTAATGTAATCATCATAAAATTTTTACAAAGCTGATATTATTAGTAGTCCCATTTTTCTAATGCTAAGACTGAGGTTTAAATAATTTAGGTAACTTTAGCAGTCATCCAATGATTATGTACCAAGACCTAAACCAAAATCAAGTTCTTATGACTACAGAGCTTAATTTCTTATCCTCCATATTATCAGTCAGGATAATACACACACACAGACACACACACACACACACACACACGTGTGCGCGTGGGTACGTACACACACACACACACACACACACACACACACACACACACACACACTGAGGATCAAGGCCAGATTGAAATATTTAGTTTCCCCAGTCAAATACATAATGTGATGTTCTGAGAATGGTTAATGATTTGGTATTTTGTTAAATTGATGTTACAAAGATATTAGTTTAAAATTTATTTGGCAGACTGTTTAAATGCTGTTAGGATAAGAATGGGAAAGGAAATTCTTTGCTTTTTCTGTAATTCTGGGAAACAATTCTCAATAAACAAATGCTTGTTGTCTTTCTAGGACAAAACTCATTCTTTCCAGAAGGATATTTTGGACTATATTTTTATTACTCAAGTGTTTCCTTAGGGGTCCCACCTTATAACCCCACTCCAACTAGCTTTATAAAATATTTTCTTGCAACACTGTTAGCACTCTTTCTAAAATTATTAAATAAAACTTTCTTGCTTGGGAATTATATCAGCTCAATATGATTTTTGTTTGTTTTTTTAATAGTATCAGTTGATATAGACAACTTGACTGGGTCTTCTTTCCCTTAACTCAGCTGCTTCGGGAATCAGGGATGAGTTGTCCCAGGTCTAATCGGTGGCAAGAGGAAAGGGCCTAAGGTCCTGAATTTGATAAAGGGTACTATTTACTTATAGCATATGAATCCCAAGAGACAGGGGCCAATGCTCTGGAAAATGAAAAGGAAACATGAAAAAAAATTCATGCTTTTGTGTCTGGGTTGCCCAAGCTCCTAGTTAGATCATATACACACTAATAACGAAACCCTACACAAGTGGGAATTTTTAAGTTATGAGACTGAAGCCTAA
Source organism: Carlito syrichta (assembly GCF_000164805.1). Classification (NCBI taxonomy): domain Eukaryota; kingdom Metazoa; phylum Chordata; class Mammalia; order Primates; family Tarsiidae; genus Carlito; species Carlito syrichta. Next base: position 404,023 of record NW_007223833.1, on the reverse strand, counting down.
CCATATGGTCTAGTGAATAGCTTTACAGCCACATTGTGTTTGGCATAAGGCTTATATGAAGATATATATTCTAGAGAACTACTCTAACATAATTTCTTCCTTTGGCCATTGGCTGTATTTAAATTATGGAAAATGGCAGGATTGACTTCAAGGCCAAGATCTACCATAATCCTCTGCTTCCTGGTTCCTCATCAAAGGTCACTGACTCCACTGACCTTTCACTCTTACTGCTTTTGTCTGTTAAAAGTCTTTAGGAAGAACTTCATTTTTCATATTATTGCTTCTACAGATTTTCCTCTCCCATTCACTCCTGATTCTACCCTCCCCAGCTCCTCCCCATCCACACACTCTCCGCATGCAGTGCAGCACGTGAGCTTCATGAAAGAGAAACAGTGATGGTTCTCTTTTACATTATGATGCCTTTCAGTGAAAACTTTTTCCTCTCTTTCTGCTCCTAGTCCCGCTCCTATTCCCACGGGTGATGCCCCTCTTTGGACACTTTGCATTCATAAATTGGGCTTGGCTTATTTAGGTTAGTGATCCTCTTCTGATTAGTTTATGATATTCTGCTCTCTCTCTGTAGGAGACAGAGTTAGGTTCATTATGTTGAAATAATGTTTGCTGCTTAAAAGTCCTCACATAGAACCTTCAGCTCTTCAGGGGAAAGGTACTGTATAAATCCAATAAAGAATGAATACATAAATAATAAAAGGATGGTCAATACTGAGTATAGTGAGAATATTTTTTTTGCTGCTGGGTAAAAGGCACTATAAATTACAATTTTTCAAAAGTATAGCAGGCTTATTAAAAGAAAGATTATCAGATAGTTCCCTTCTCTCCTGAGGATATAAAGAGACGAAATGGGCTTAAATTGTAGTAGAAGGGATTTGGGCTAGATACAATTTGTTGCCATAGGGCTAATATATTTAATTGGATCTTTCCTTAATGCCAAGGTCATTAAAAATGAAGTGATGAACAAATGACCCAACAAGTAATGCTAATCCTAATTTCCACAAGCTGCTTTCCATGCCATGGGAACATTCTTCATGTGCTGGATGACTCGGTGGACAGGATAATGACAAATGTATTAAACTGCGTGTTTCATTATTGACTCATGAGATGAGGTGGCATGGTGCTACAGCACTGGCTTGGGGTTCAGAAAAAACTGGTATATTCCAAACCCATTTAATTCTGTGAACTTGGGCAATGTATTTGTCCTTTTATAACTTTTATTTTCTCAATTTAAAGTTATCTCCTACCTATTAGGGTTATTAAACAAATTGAAACAGAATATCTATAAAGCGCTTGGTATAGTGGTTAATATGTCTCAAGCCCTAATAACTGAGGCAAACATGTAAAATATTATCTTCAATAAACAACTTATAAAATAGTATATTGATGGATAGCCAAACTGGAAAATCTAGTAGCTCAGGGCATCACAGAGTGACTACATGTATCAATAACTCTGGAACTACAGAGACTTGATTTTTTTCCCCTAGGGCCTTAGTACAGGTGAATATCAACAACGTTTCTCAAGAGTATTTGATATCTTTTTCCATATTTTATTGCTATCTTGTGGCTTCTAGGTTCACATTCTTCATCAATCAATCCTGGTTGAATTAGAAAACAATAGAAGTGAGTTTTATTATTAAGGATTTATCTAGATTTTCTCTTATAAATATTCAAAATAAAATAAAAACAGAAGGCACAAATACAAAAGAATGAAAAAGACAAAAGAAAGAAGGCACAAATACAAAAGAATGAAAAAGAGAGAGCTATCTAAGAAAATAAGCCCACAATTTTAAAACCGAAAAGCAAATGTTGTATGGAATAGAGGAAACCTAGTAACAAGCCAGTTTCCATCTACTGAAGTAGAAAACTCCAGAAAGACTCCATAGTTTGAGTCGCCAGTTACCTGAGCAAGCAAGGATACAAGTTGAGCTTGAAATTGGGACTCATGGTGTGTTTTTAAAACTTTTCAGATCTCCTCCCCAACTCTTCACAGCTAAGTGACTATCTTTCTCAGTGTCAGAAACCTGGAGTTTTACTTTCTGAAAAGGTCAATTTACAAGTGTTTTTTCACTTGGGGCACTAGACCTACTAGAAGGTGGTGATTGGATTTGAAATTAAAAGCAGAAGATTTAACAAGAATTTACTCACACAAAGATAAGACACCATACTACTTCATTCTGTTCCTTCCCTCTCCTTAAATAGGTGTGAACAGTTCATTTTATTGCACTCTTGGTCCTGTCTCACCTCATTTCACAACCCAAGGAGATTTTAAAGATTCCTTCACTGAATAAAATAACTAGCCCAAGATAATACCAAAGGTCCCGCAAAGATCACCTTAGAATGGGCATCTTCAATCTTGCCTGCATGTTAGAATTCCCTAGGGGGAGATTTTAGGTGTCTTACCTCAAATCAATTGAGTCAAAATATCTGGGAGTGGGACAGATGTATCAGTATTTTTTTAAAACACTCAACAGCCCCAGGGTAAGTCCCATCAGTGAACAAAACTTGTCCTTTTACAGAGAATTATCTCTTTGTGTTTTTGCACTTCTTTCATTATTAAGAAATAAGTAAAAATGGAAGAAAACGTGACATGACATTCACAGAAATGATGCAGAAAGGGTACAGACACACCAACCTAAAATGAATTTTGAAAATAAAGATATTGAGCATATGAAAAGAGAACAGATCACTACACAAAATTTAGTTCCATTCATATCTATTCTAAAATGTTCAAAGTTCATGTTACTTGCCATGGTATAAAATAGAACCCTATCCTTCGTATCTCCACTTCATCACTCTACAGTCTCCCACCTGTTGCACTCAGCTCCAGCAACCCTAAATGGTCACTGCTCCCCTCCCCAGCATCATGGTTCTGGTTATTTCTGACCTAGGAACCTATCTGTATGCTATGCCATTGGTTTGAATGACTATCTTTGCTGAGTAACTCCTCTTCTTATCCTGAAGATATAGCACAGATTTTTGCCTCTTTGAGTATGCTTTTCTTTTCTTCCTAAACCAGAATTAGATAAACCTGTATAATAACCTTCCAATAGTAATGCATATCTTTCTCTTATGGTTTAATTCTACACCATAGAGGGTAAAAGCACAGTTATGGAATCTGAGAGATCTTGGCTTGCCATTTATTATATTCAAAATCTGTGTATTTCAGAACAAAGCAAATTACTTCAAATTTTTCTGAGTTTCTGTTTCTTCATTTTGAAATGAGACTAATACTAATAATGTCTACTTCACAGGGTTGTAGTGACTACCAGTTCAGTTACTGTATACATTACCTTGTGCTCAGTAAGCACATACCTTTTTCAGTCCCATGCAAAAGCCAGGTTCTGGGTCTTTTCCCTGCCATGTTGGCAGTCCATCACTCTGGGTGTTAAGTGATCCATCACTTTCATTTTGTTTGTTTGTTTTTGTGGTGGTATGGTGAAATTGGGCAATTAAAAAGGAAAATAGGAAAATGTCAACATACTATTCAGCCAAACTTAGGGTCATTTGCAGGTCGTAGTTGGAGGGGATTCTCCCAACAGCTTCTGAAAGATCAGTCAGTTTTTTAGCTGTGCTGCAGGTCTTATCAGGGTTTCCCTTCAGCTGCGGAATTCTGTGATTCTCATATTGGCCAACCTCCATTTACTCTTCCCTTATCTGGACCTCACTCTCTGTCTTCCTGAAATTACACACCACACCCCTCTCCTCATGCTTTCCCATCAGGAGGCTGAGAGACAGGTAGAGTCACTCTGTATCCCTCTTTCTCTTCAGTTTACTGTGGTGGTATCATTTAAGCTGCTCTCTACACTACTTTTCAGTTTCTATTCTCTGCAGTCTAGCTAGAAGATAAAACAACACATAGCGATTATGATAAGAACTTTCTTTCTATTGTTTCTTTCTCTTTATAATCTTGGCATGATAATCCAAATTATCCTAGACACGGTGTTTGTGGAAATGGAGAAATAAATGGTAATAATTTCAGAATAATCAGCCCCACTATGTGCTCGCTTACTGGTTGTGATTATAAATTTTACTTATAATAAACATCTGCTCTTAGCCCATAACTCCCACCAGGACATTATTTACCTAAGGACAGTGACCTTAGCTTGGTTATTTTTGTGTTACTAATCTTTTAAGTCTAGTCTTTTAGCATCTGACTCTGTTGATTGAATAAGGATTTTGACAAACACTATAAATTACACTTGGAATTAGAAGATGCCACTGTCCTTAAAATTGTTTTGCTCACTTATGTATTATTTATTGTAAAATAAAGTGTAAAGAATGTAACTTTGCCAATATCAACATAGCTGTTGATGTTAACACAATAATTTTACTATTTTTTTCAATTTAAAAATTTAGTTACAAAAGTCTTAGGTTCAGTATTGAATATTTACTTTATAAAGGTCGATAATATGCACCTGGACATATGTGCTAGAGCTAGGAGGTGTTTTGTGCTAGGAAAGTGCTTCTTTAGTGTGCATATAAATTATCTGCAGAGCATGTTAAGAAACAGATTCCGATTCAGTGCTCCTGAGATCCTGCATCCCTCTGAGGCTTTCAGATTTTATGCAGATGTTTTTAATTTATTAATCATATTTTGGAGACTCTAGATTAAAAAATGTCTTATGGAATATAAAAAAAAGTAAACAGATTACAAATTTTATAACGTGATGTCAACCTAGGAAAAAGGAACAGTAAAAACAGAAGTTAAATTGGCAAGTAAATGATATTGTAAAGTTTTCAATAGCATTTACTGATATTATATGCCAATAAAAATCACAACATAGAAAACTCTTCTGTCTTTTAGTGATGTGATTGCAAGATGACTTGATTTAATGGTGAGTGTTAAAATACTTGATTTAAAAAAAAATTCTTCAGATATTATAGTGAAACTTAGACAACTTGCTTATTTGCTAATTTAATATTGACAATATGTACATTTGATTATTATGGCAATTCTACTTCATTACAAGTGGCAATGACATAATTATAGTGATGAAACATCAAGTTCTAAAGAATTTGACATTTGCTTAAATTATGAATCATGTATAGTTAAAATACCATATGTAGACTTATTCTTAATTGAAGTTATGAGAAATAGCAACATCTATAGTTTACAAAACAAGATTTAATACTTATTTCTAGAGAAAATTCTCATCATAGATTAGTTCCTATTAAGAAATTTAATATATCCCAAATCAGCACCAAAAATTAGTTAATGTTTTTAAAGTACTTTGTAAACAACAAATAATTTTTTTCATGCTGTGTCATGATTTTTATGTGCAATATGCAGTGGTGAAAATTAGAATATTTATTGTCTCTTGCTAGACAATAAAGTGGCATTTTGCTTTGTATTGGAAAACATCAGTGGAGAAACATCTAAGTATTTTGCTATTTAAAATCCGAATTAATTTCATAGGAATTAAGAAAAGTTAATAAGCTTAAATGTCTCATAGAAATTGTTCAACAGATCATGAAGCAAATGTCTCTGCTGATGTAAAAAGATAATTTCCAATAACATTTAATGAATCAGAAAAAAATTATACTGTTTTCCCCAGCAAGGATGCTGCTCTATCTCTAGGCTTGCTCATGACTTGCCCATAGCATTTCCTACACCTGTTCCTTTCCACTAACTACTATCTCAATAAAGTAGCAGAAGGTTTCTTCACATGCGTTCTTTCTTTTTCTCTCACTGTGACAACGGTTACTCTTATAGATTCAAATTAAATTTGAATTCCAAAATGCAAGGCTTTAAAAGGGCTGTATCAAGTTTCAAAGTCTAAATAGTTTTATCTGTGGGAAAATTTGGGGGTTAATTTTTCTTTTTCATTTCTTCTGGCACAGTATTCATGGTCAACCATATTCACTTGCAGACTTCACCTATCTGAAGGACATTTCTCATTCAGAATAGACTGGGAGATAAAGAATAACTATTTTTCAGGTTTTCAGGTCTTCAAATGGTACAAATGGAAGGCTTAATATCATGTAATTTGTTTGTCAGAAAGTGTCCTTATCTCTCCTCCAAAGTCTATTTATGAGAGTGCACTCCTAATGACTTCAGTTGCCTGGATTCTGTAGCTGAAGCAGAACAGAGGCAGCACACTTAGAGAAACGTTAGGATGGAAGACGTACTAGGAACAGGCACATTGACAACAAAAATAGAAGGCTGTAACTCATGACAAAGGCAGAGAGAAATAAGTGTAAAAATAATTGTAAAAATTTCAAGAAAGCATAACCCCACACTTTAATTAACGTGAAAAACACCTGACAACTATTCTAAACAATGATCATTAGTCAAAAAGAAAGGTAAAATTAGGCTAAGTATGCTCTGATTGAGAAGATAGGGTGATAATAATTTGAAAATGAAAATATGCTCCTAATTATTTTAGATGTCAAGGATATATTCTCATCTGGAAGAAAGTGTCTCCTAGCAAAGTCAGGCTATGGAAATGGTCCTGTGCTATTATGACCAAAGCATGGGAAAACCCATAGTTACACAAGCCACAGTCATTTAAGTGCAAATACTAAGTAGAACATGTACAAAACAATGTTGTGATAAATGCACCTATAAGAACATACAAAATATAATTTTAACATAAAGGGGAGGATGATTGAGAGTGTTGGGGATATAGAGGACTTTGCATAGGAAGGATTATTGAACTGTGTTTAATGAAGTAATAGACACTCACCAGGAAAAAAAGGGGTTCAAAACATGGAGGTTTTAATAAATATTTATACAACTTTATCTCAGTGATTTTCTTTCTGCATTGAGTCAATTATTCATCACCTAGGGAGAATTAGCACAGAAAGAAGTAGAAAGACATTATCCCGTAAATATCAGTCTACGTGTGCATGTTTCCGTCCATCCAGTAGCCTATTTATCCATCCATCCATCCATCCATCCATCCATCCATCCATCCATCCATCCATCCATCCATCCATCCACCTATCCACCCATTCACCCATTATTATGTGTCTACTTTGAAAGAACAATTATCACACCCAAGTAGGCTCACTTGGTGTTGTTCAGGTGGGGAGCTGAAAGAAAAAGCTGATAAGATACATTGCTGGAAAAGTCCGGAAATGCACAGAAAGTTCTTCGTGTGATATCAATTGGTCATTCCCCAGAAACTGTTTTTTTTTTTTCCATTGTATTTGAGACTTTGCTAAATCTCAATTGAAAAACCCTCATTTAAGAAGTCCAGATCACTCATTAACATCACTAGGCAATGGGGCTCCTATCAACCTAGAAGCATGAGTGGCAGTCCAAATGCTAAAGCATTTAGCATCTGTGTTTTAACCAATTCACCATTTCTTCTGAAAGCATAGAAAATCAGAACTCAATTGAACAAGTAGCTTCTTGTTATTCTTTAAAACTTAAAAATACCAGGACATTTTCAGGGCTTTCTGCCTCTGTCTCCTTCCGTGGATACTCTCCTGGATTCCTATAGCAATTTGTATATGACCTTACTAAAAATTAAAATTCATCGCATTGTAAAATAACTGTTGATTCATGTGTTTGAATTTCCTACAAGTTAGAAACTCTTCTCAAAATATCACATATTACTTACTTTGGATCCTTAGTACCTAGCATAGTCCTGGGCATAAAGTAAGCATTACATACTTGATTGTTTAATAACTAAGGCATGCAATGAGGATAACATGTACAAAGAAAAGATGGAGTGAAAATATCATAGCCACAGAGCAGCAGTAGTGGGCATTTGTTGGAAATGACATTATGAGTAGGACAATGATAGGAAATAATGTCAGAGAAAAAGATTATGGGCCGGGACATGAAAAACCTTTGGGACCACAGTTAGGTAGTTCAATATTTTTGGAGAAGGAATCACAAACTGAGTTTTAGCAGAAAGTGACAAGAGTGTGTTGGCATTTTATACAGCTAACTGGCAGCACAGCAGATGATGTATTCAAATGGGATGAGGCTGAAGGATAGATCAGAGGCTGCACTAATCCAATGGCAGCGAAAATGGATCAGAGGCAATGATGTCACAACTCTCTAAAAAGTAGAATCGACAGTGTGGGTGTGATGGGTGATTCCTAGATCTCTCTGTGGGTATTCACTAGGTGTTGGCCAGATGGGAAACTGGGAGAAAAAACTAACAAGATTCACTGCTGAAAAAGAATGAAACATACCTGAGATGATGGAACAATATCTGGAGGTAACAAGTGAAGAGGTGTGCACTCAATAAAAAGAGATAGTCGGTTTGCCTGAACACATAACACTGTCCTTTTCCACATGGTAGCTAAATGATCTGTGGAGTTGAAACCTCAGGAGACCTGATGATACAATAGGAAAAATATCACAGAAGCATGTAGCTGGAAAGCAGCACACATTTATTTGTATGGTAATATGGAAAACCCTTCAGTGCTGCCATGGTCCCTCTACTATCTAAATACTGTGGAACCTCAAATCTAGGCTTTTCTATTTGGTGGATTTTAAAAAATTTCATGGGGCCTGCAATGATCATCACTCTTTGGCACAAATCTAGGAGGAATTAAAAAGGCTATCAGTCAGCTGAATCTACTTACTTGGGTTACATACATAAACTTCTGTATATACATTTGGACTTTTTATTGTTTAATAGATAAGGTGATATGAAAGCAAACTTAAACTTGGTCTTAATGGACAGACAGTCTTCCCAGTCTTTGTGGACTGACTAGCCAAACTCAGACTCACTGGTAATTTCACAGAGGTGGTGAAGAAGACAGAAGAATTGGTAATTATGTTCCTAGTATACATGGCTTGCAAGTTCCATTAATTAGAAGAAAGCAGAATTGTAGAAAAAAAGAACAAATTCTTGAGGTATTAATGAGTTCTGTTTTTCATATGTTTAACTTGAAGAACTTTGTGATATCTAGAAGGAAATCTCCAATTTAAATTCTAATCAGTGGTCCAATGATGAAAGTTCTACTCTGGATAGTTTGTTTGAGAGGTTTCATCTGAGCATAAATGTTACTTAAATTCTTTATCCTCCCCAAAGTGCTTTTTATCTTACTATATCTTTGTCCCATTTTTAACTGGAGATTCAAATTAAGCTGCATCACATACCCTCATTACCATTATAACTAGTCACTAAATTTGCTGCTCCATGGAAGCTTGAGAAACAGTTTTGACTGCAATTGGGTACACAGTGTTTGAAGAAACAACTGAAGAAAAACTTGAAGTAATAATTGTAAAATAGCTTCTAGTGTATTAGCTTTGAAGACTGTTTTTACGGTGTTGTTTCTAGTGATATGTGGGAAGAAGACTTTCTAACAAAAGTCTGCATAAGCATCTTTCTTTCTAGATATGAAGAAAAACTACAATTCCTACCTGAACCTGCTGTTATAGGTTTGTGACTGAGGAAGATGTTTTCAAGTCTTTAAATGCTGGGATACATAAAGACTTGTGATTGCATTTCTTTTTTGTTTAGACCTTGGCTCTCATGCCTCAACAAAAGATAATGGGAAACTAATGCAGCTGAACAAAGATGATCTTCATCAAAGGCCAGTCAGAGCCTATGGTAGTAATAGAGCTTCTTAAATTGCCTGCAGCAGAGACAAAAGCAACCTACACACGGGCAAAGAATTGGTGTTTCTGATGTTTGGCTGGGACTGCAGAGTGTGAGTTGGTTTCCATAGAGTTAGATTGTCTCTCTGTAGGTGACGTAACTCTTTGATGCTTACAATAAAAATTGTTCTTTCTTTCTCTCTAAAACAAATGGGTATAGTCAATTAGAGGTCTGCCATTGCATCTAAAATTAGGAAAGTTAGACCCTTGGTTGCATACTAACAAAAACAGATAAGTACTGATTTCTTCTAGCTCCCAAAAGGCTTAAAAGGTAAGAGTTACATATACAGGGGGCAAAGCATTATTTCTCCTTAAGACTCTGCTCTTGATGGACAGATGTCCTGTAAAGGTTCCAGACAGTTTAAATGGAAGTTAAGAAGTCATTTGGAGATCACTAAGCTCTGCCCACATTTTAAAATATAACATATTTGTTCCTAGTGACCAAAATCATGTCTGCAAATAATATATGCTCAACAAATCCTCATTGTGCCAAATATAATTTATCATCTTTTAATATGCTTGTGTTCTCAATTAGTCTCTAATTTTTCTTCATTTGGAGTTAAATTACTAACTCCAGAATACTTAAAGTAGATATTGTATGTAAACATTTATTAAAGTTCACTGATATGTGAGAGACAAAAAAGTAAAAAGTAGTTTGCTGTTAGAAAATGCAGGAAATAAAGAGATTTCTCAGATATTCAAAGAAGAGGAACTAGAATACATATATTTTGAAAAATTTCTAGAACTTTTCACAGTGTTTCCCATGTAAGAGCTGGGGTGGACATCTTGTCCTGGTCTACTCAAGACTGACTTGGTTTTAGCACAGACAATGCCACACATTGGAGAACCCTCTCAGTCCTGGGCAAACTGGGATGGTTGGTCATTGCACAACCAGAATGTTGAATAAAATAATAAATAAAAAGAGATGTGCTTATTAATTTAATAAATTTCTTTTTCAGATGCCATATGATAAGTGCATTCTCTTATTGTATGTTTTACATAGAAAGTCACATCTGAATCATAAGCCCCCTCCACTTGATCATTTTTATGTGAGTCAGAAGATGATTAGTGAAGATGGGAGCAGAACAAAGATCATTAGAGGAATTTAATGTTAATGACATTAAGCTAAGATAGGCTGACACATGCACCACCCCACCGGTGAGGCTGGAAAGCTTTGAAGTCCTTGGCAAAGACTTCTCTCATATGCTTTATGTTTCTCAGCATAAAGCACTAGTAAATTTGGTATCAGCAATTTTTTGCCTTCATATTGCTGATCCCTATCTCCTCACTGATAAATTATCTTTTCCATATATGTAAATTTATCAGGTTTTGGCTTGTCTTGTTGTGTAAGCTCTATTGTATCTTCAAGGGATTTGTATATCTGTTTCTCTATAGATCTCCCTCCAATGATTCACCAATTCTTTTATTTAAACCATTCATTCACCAAGTAATTATTGATCTTCTACCCTGTGTGAGGCACTGTCTAAAGGTACTGGGACACTGTAGTGAACAAAATAGACAAATATTTATTTGTATCCTAAAGGAACTTTCTAACACAGAGAAACAGGTAATAAAATAAATAAAACATTTAGTAGGATAGACTGGAAGTGGTGAGGAGGGAAGTCAATAAGAAGATGAGTGGAATGTGGGGTGAAGGGGTCGAGAAGGGTTAGCGATGCTGTTTTAAACAGGATCATTAGGGAAGCCCATACTGGGAAGAGGGAATCTGAGCTATGATCTAAAGACAGTGTGAGAGCATGACAAGAATCTAAGAGGACTGCAGTGCTTCAAGCTCAGGGAACAGTAAGTGTAATGTTCTGAGAGGACTTGACTCTTTGAGCCCCATGAATAGCAAAGTGGCCAATGTGACCAAAACACAGTGAACAAGGAGATGAGCAGCAGAAGACGAGATGGGAACTGATGAGAAGGGGGCACAGGCAGAATGTAGAGGGTATGAGATCCTACTGGACAGTGTTGGTCATTCTAAAGACATTGGCCTCTTTTCTGAGTGACTTGGAAGACTCTTGTGGGGGAGTGAGATGAGGAACAATATATACTAACATAGTAATATACATTTTAGCAGTGTCACCCTGGCTGCTGTGTTGACAATAAACTGAAGAAACACTGAAGGCAGGCAAGGCAGGAAGACCAGTTAACAGGCTAGTACAATAATTCTGTCAAGAGGAATTAACTCCTTTGGGAAAGGATGAAGGCAGTAGAGATGGTGATAAATTTTTATGGTAGTGCTGTAGGGTTTGCTGTGAGACAGGAGGTAAAATATAAGAAACACACAGTTCAAAAGTAATGATTGCAAGGCTCTTGACTTAAGCAACTGAAAGAAAAAAAAGACATTTTTTTGGTAATATGAACCCAAAATACAACAACAGTAATTTCTCACAATTTAAATCACTATGTTCTATTTCCATATAGTAAATATTTATTGAACAGCACAATTTTTCTTATTTCTAATTTCTTAAGGGAAAGGTGGTCATACCAATATAGACTCCAAAAACCTACAAAGTAGCCATATTGTTTTACAGTTAATTTCTGAAAAAAAAAAGAAAAATTTTCACAGGCTTCTGACTTCACGTTGTAATTGCTGACTACTAGTGACTTCAGTTACATATCATGTCCTATAAATGTTAGAAGTTTATGATTTTTAAGCCTAGCCAATAGAATATTTTACACTTCCAAGTTCAGCAGTCAATCATTTTACACTGGTCTTTAAATTTTGTTTCTAAACACATTCTCAGGATTGTCTTTGTGATTTGTTGATTGTGTGAAACTTCACTTGTAAAAATAATGTTTGTTACACAGCCAAATACACAAACACTCAATAATTCATGTCAGAAAGTATTCAAAGCTTAGAAAATTTTCTCATTACCTATAAATTTGACAATGTGATTACCTCTAAGGTGAGTTTAGATGTGTAGTTTTATTTCCCCTAATTATTAGCCATATAAAGTACCATGCTGGAAAAATGCCATGACAAATGATGCACTGAAGAGGTACTAACCATCAGAAGGATAACTAATTGACTAATGCACTATAGAGCTTTTTGTAGTAAAAAATATTCCATTCCCAATGATTAAAATGAAACTTTTTTAGATTTATTTTAACTCTTAAAAGACTAAACATATCACTTTTATGTATGATTGTTGTCCTTGGTGAAGGTTTCTAGGGACTCAAAACCTACACCGTAAAGCTGAATCTTTTTTGTTCTAAAAAAGAATTTCCATTAGACTTCTTATAAATCGAAGCTATTGCCTGTAATGAAAGATAAACATAAATTCAAATTCTTCAGAAGGTAAAGTAGACTGATATATTTTTAAAGGCATGAAAACATGTATTATGACCTGGGCAAAACCAAATCATAAACAGATTCATACTTAAAATAGTGGCCTAATATTTCTTAGGATAGAATTTTAAATAGCAATAAAATAAAAGATAAAAGTTCTCTAAACTATAAAGTAAAAAAGATCACTGAATTGTGAACCACTTTCATATAATGTAGACAAGAACATTTTTTAAAATTTGTATCTACAAAATGAATTTGTTAATTTATCCTCGTCAAGTTTTGCTGCTATAAGTGTCTAAAAATGATCAATTAATCTATTTTGGGGTCTTTTTAACAAGCATTTCAAATACTCAGTGAGATTATATGTGACATGGTCCTGTTGTGACCCTGAAGATGGTCCTTTGCTTTTTTGTTTATTTGCTTTGTTTTCAATGTGTTGAGAAACAAACTCAGTTATGAACCCCAGATTTAGCAAGGAATCAGTCTATGTTAATTATTAATTTTCTGTATCTGTTGATACCAACAAAACAGACTGAAAAGTAGAATAAATTGCTATTTCATTGCTTGTCTCACTTAGTATTTCTTATTGTTTCAGCATCAAGTAGATATATTAAAAGCATTTTGGGAGGACACTTACCATTAGAGTCTATATTCTTTTTAGATTCCAGAATGTGTCCTCTTTACCTTCTGTGTGTCTTAGATTCCTTTGCCAGTCTCATAAAAGCTATAGGTCCTCTATAAGAATAATGTTTTTAAATGTATAGAATAAGATACCTAAGACTACAAAGAAAACCGAACATTAAGATTCAGTTCTATCAACAGAGTTTTTGGGACATCACATTGATATCACTGGCTTTAGCACAAAAAGCAGAAAAAATAGAGCCTGCTAATACATTTAAGAGGAGGAGGTCAGTAGAGAAAAAGCCTTTACTTCTATCTCTGGGTTTATCTTCCATGCTGAGAATAATCAATCCTGATATTAGGTTTGTGTAAATTTAAGGAGAGATTTTAGTTCTTCAGTATATACTTAGGGATGGGGAATGATAGAGAATATCAACAAGGTCATGATTCTTCTTTGTGGAATTATTATTTTATTTTTACACTTGAAGGCAAAATGTGTTGCCTCCTAAAGTTTTACTGATCCGTATCCACCTACTGGAAAGTTTTTTCACAGTTTAACATCATATGAATTGCCTTAAAAGTGCTAAAACTGGGAAAAAAGTAGTAGATGTTTCATTTTTACATATACTCAGAAATTAGTTTGTATGTAGATTGTATAACAATAATGAGACGAAATGCTGGAAGGAAGAGAAATTTTTCTCTAGATTATGCAGTTGTTAAGCTAGCTTAATCATCAGTGTTTACAGTAGTATTGTTTCCAGAATTTTGTAAAGTTTGAGTTGATTCAATTGATAAATAACTATCCTGATAGGAGTTCTAACATCAGATTAACATTATACATTTAAGACACCAAATAAGAATACATTTTGGAAAAAAATATATAAATTACCCAACACTTGTTATTCTTCTTCTCTGAAATGGAACATATGTAATCACACTGTTGTCCCTAATTTGGTTCTATCCATGGATTTTAGTTTTTTTTTTTTCTTCCCATGGACTTCTCACCTTAGCATGGCTCTATCCTCAACTCATCCTCTTATTAAACTGGATATTCTTTAGTAATAGTCTACTACGCTGTCTCTGACTAAAATTTCTAATGACTACAAGTAACAAAAATTTTTGCATGTGATAATCTTCAATGTAAAAACAGAAATTGTACATCTAGTTATAATGACATGAACCTCACCAAAGTAACAAGTCAAGCAAAATTGTATTACTTTAATTTTTAGTTTTGGATGACAGTTTTTAGGAAAATCCTTTTAAGAATAAGATCTCAAGCTTCTGTGAAAGAAACATTTTACAGGGGAAAGTAAGTTTGGTTGTACATCCTGAAGGCTAGATTCCTCATTCAGACCTTTGTTGGTTTCTCTTTCTAGTCCATCTTGGCATATCACAATGCAGATGGGCAAAATAATGAAGACAGATGGGCACAAGAACAATGATGCCAAGACTCCAGCCTGCACATTACATTTGAATAGCTAATAAGAAATTTTTGCTCAAGAATATCTATGTGACAATGTTGGGCAATAGCCTGTATGTTTGAGTTGACCTGTTCTAGTGGAATTAACAAAATATATATTAAATTTTAAAATTTGAACACGAATATGTAGTAAATCTAAATTTGTTAGACAAATAATAGCTTCGGGATAATTAAATAATTGAAACAAAGGCATTAATTAAAGATGCCATGAACACAAATATTTATTAACTTCTACTTTATGGAGATTTGCAAGTTTTGCCTAAATGATTCTAAGTTCTAGATTTATGATTTGTCAAGTAGATCAAAGAGAAGCAGATACAGGACTGAATTTCCCTGTAAGAAACAATAGCTACAACCTTGTTTTATTATTTTCTTCCTCTAAGTTATCTCTCAAAAGTGAAAAGAAAATTTTATAATACCTACACCCACGGATCATGGCTGTAGGTTTGCATATCATTCATAGACCATATGCAATTGCAAACATTGTATTTCTCCTTTTTAAGTGAACTGGTTGTTCCAATATAATTAGTTAACAGACAAATCTCAATAACCAGAAAAAAAGAACATAAATGAAAATAGCGGAGAAAACATCGCTCTGTTAAAAAAAATCAAAAGAATAATAAAAAATTAATTTTCAAAAAATGTATGCTGTGCCAATAGAAACTTAGCTGTAGGTAAAATGTTTGTTGTTTAGCTGAAGATTGAGAATTGTAACATTTTCTGTTCTTTTAACCATAAATGAATTTTTCTGCCTGCCTGATTTTGTAATCAGAATCTGCCAAAATGCTGCTTACATGTACCATCATTTGCAAAAGCAGAAACACATTCAGGGCATCAAAGTTGCTAATACATAAAGTAAAGACGCTTGCTGCCTTACTGAAACTTTGTTATTCAGGTGAAATACTGACTAAGATAAATCGTGCAGCTCGAAAGTTAGGTTACTCCATGCACAATTGGGCAACTTTCAATTATAGCATTCTTGAAGCTTCCCTTGAATAAGACTAGTTATTAACACTGGCTCACATTGAGATAAAACTACATTTTTAATCTTGAAATACTCACAGTGTACAAAGTATCATTGCAGTTAGAACTTTTCTAGTTTCCTACTGCTTAAGTTCACTTTGTTAGAACCAGAAAAAATCGAGTCTTTGTGGATGTTCAGCTTATGGCATTAGGAAAGTATAGGAGAGATTTTGTCTGTTTACATGGATAGTGCATATTTAATTTAGTCCCTATCATTATCATACCCATGCCTGCAAAATGCAAACGTCTTTTATTAGGATAAAGCAGGCCATTATTTTGTGCACAAGACTCATTTCTTCCTAGGAGGAAGGGGAGAAAATAAAGCCTAAATGAGCACAATGGAGATTTAGGGAAGTAATTGTAAGTGGAAGGACTATTTTTGAACTGCTTCTCTGACTCAAAAAATTGATCATCTATCAATTCAGTAACAAGAATCATTAGAGTTACTGTGCGTTAACATGTGATATGAAATTACTATTCTTCAAATGGGCAATCTCTATTCTTTGTTTTCATTTGGTCAAAAATAAAGGGAAGCAGATAATTAGCCTGTCATGTAGAATAAAGCTCTACAAAAATTAAACAGGATAAAAGTGCTTTTAGGTTTTGCTGCTCTCTTCGTTCTCTCACAAGGAAATGTTCTCTAAAAGCTATACAAGTAGAAGTATTTTTAATTCTGTAGAACTCCAGGAATAGCTATTATAAGTCTAGGTCTTCAAGGTAAGCATCAGGTTGAACATAAAAGAGATAATGAGATCTTTTATTATTATAAAGTAATGCATAGAAAAGACAAATAAGAGAAACACATCAAAGATAGAAGCATTCATTTATACAAGACGCTACACTGCCACAAAATTAATTAATGTTTTTATATTGAAAAATAATAGAAAAAAGTTTTTGGAAATCAGATATTGTTGCTATTTCTAAATCCACAAGACAAGGAATTGTGGAGTAGGAATTTACCCATTGGGATTTCTGTACTCTGTGGAGGAGAGAATGTCCTGATTCTAATGTATTTATACTAGTTCTTTTACATTCAGTTTTAACATATTCCTTGAACTCCCATGTGCAAATTGCTTGAGAGAACAAAGAAAGATGGAATCCTTCAGACAACTTTTACACTGGTAATGCTATGTAAATATTAAATAAATTGGGTAGGCTATTATGCTGTAAAGCAAAGTTAAAATGGCAATTTTATCTCCAAAAATAATATTGTATATTTTTTGAAGAAAGAAATTTTATTAGGTTGTGGTTGCTTTATGACAATCTCACTAAAGTCACATTTTTACTGGAATTGTACTGCTCATATACCTTCTTTTTTTTTTTTTTTTTTTTTTGAGTTGGAGTCTCACTCTGTCACCTAGGCTGGAGTGCAGTGGCACACCCATGGCCACCCCAGCAATGACCTGCTGGGATCCTGCAATTCTTTCGCCTCAGCCTTTCAAGTAGCTGGAACTACAGGCACGTGCTACCACTCTCGGCTAATTTTTTGATTTATTGTAGAGACGAGGTCTCACCATGTTGCGCAGGCTGGTCTCAAACCCCTAGGCTCAGGCAATCTTGTCGCCTCAGCCTCCCAAAGTGTGCAGATTACAGGATTGAGCCACTGCTCCTGGCCTTCATTTGTTTTCCTCAGTTATCTTCACACAAGGAAACAAAACAGCATAGAAGAAATGACCATCTCTCTAAAGTTAGTATATCTTTCACTATATACTAAATTTATATAGTGAAAATAAATTTTTTTAAAATTGTCATTTTTGCTTTAAAATAAGTGTTTGAGGAATTTGGTGAAAACCATAAACTGAGTCATTTAAACTCCAAGCATAATAAGCAAATAGGAAATTAAACCAATGATGATCATATCATAATCGCAAGAACCCACTAAAATAGCATTTAAATCACCATTGTCATCTAATTTGGAACTAAAGATATGTTTTGTAATAACTTGATAGATACTAAGGTTGTTAAAGTGTCATAGTCACTTGAAAGTCTGAGGGGAATCCCAGAAAAGAGAAGGCAAAGGTGGGGAGTTCTACATTTTGCTTATAAAATTTGCCAGAATTATTGACTGGTCATGGAACTATGCATTTCTGATGTAAATTCAAAGTAGTTCAGTTTAGGATAAAATATCTGAACTTTGTTTTGAACTGCTATCCAAGATATCGAGTTTGAGGTTTAAATCCAAACATATTAACTGCTCACTAAAATAAAAATCAACAGAAGTCTGGGCTTCCATAGCTTCAGAGTAATCATAATTTAGCATACAATCCAGGAAAATGTTACCCATTTTCAAGAGAAAACACAATAAAGGAAGACCAACACAGATGAACCAGATGTTATAATTAGCTAACAAGTGTTGAAAGCAGCTTTTATAACTAAATTTAACGATTTAAATACACTTATAGTCCCAATAATTAAAAAGATAGGAAACCTAAGAAGAAAGAGATAATATAAAAAAGAACCAGTGAACATACTAGAATGAAAAACTGCAATCTCTAAGATACACTGGTTGTGTTTAACAGTAGAGAGGAGATAAAAGGGGAAACAGTAGAGAGGAGATAAAAGGGGAAATGGTCAAAATAGATTAATAGATAGTCAAGAATTTCACATCACATGTCAATGCACAGTAACCCTAAAAAATTCTTGTTATTAATTCAATAACAATTAATTCAATTCGATAGAGGATCAGTGAAGCAGTTCAAAAATAGTTGTTCTATTTACAATTATGTCGAATTTTTTCTTTAAGTCAATTCTTGCAGTATAAAAATTTCACTAGTCTGGATTATTTCTGGGATGATAACATTAGGTTAATTATTTTCTCCCATAGTATGATTCCTAATTCTATGTTAGGACAAAAGATGTAAAACTATGTTAAATGACCAACAACCAAAAAAACCACGAGCAATGATAACACATTTACTCGTCCTCTGTACTGCGGTAAGTCTTCTTAGTTCCACATGCTGACATTTTAACAACCATAGTATCTATAAAGTTTATTGCAAAACATATCTTTAGTTCCAAATTAGGTGACAATGATAATTTAAATGGTAATTTTTTTTTTTTTTGAGTTGGAGTCTCACCCTGTCGCCCAGACTGGAGTGCAGTGGCCGTTCCCGGCCACGGCAGCCTCGACCTGCTGGACTCCGGGATCCTTCCGCCTCAGCCTTCCGAGTAGCCGGAATTACAGGCCTGAGCTACCATGCCCGGCTGATTTTTTGATTTATTGTGGAGATGAGGTCTCGCTGCCCAGGCCGGTCTCGAACCTGCGGGCTCAGGCAATCCACTCACCTCAGCCTCCCAAAGGCGCGGGATTACAGGCTGAGCCACCGAGCCCGGTTTAAATGGTAATTTAATGCACTCTGTTCTCAGGTTTTTAAGACCAGAAAGACTAAGGGTTTGCTATTAGAGTGCTATGGTTTGTATTGTTTCTTCCCCACAAAACTCATGTTGAAATTTAATTGCCATTGAAACAGTATTGGGAGGTGAGACTTTTAGGCTGTGTTCATGTCATGAGGACAGATCCTTCATGAATGAAATAAGGCTGTTATTGTGAGAGTGGGTTTGTTATTGCAGGAGTGAGTTTGCCCTCTCTTGCTCTCTTGCAGTCTCTCTCTCTAGCCTTTCTGCTGCATGATGACTTCTACCCTGTTATGACACACCAAGAAGAACTTCACCAGATGCTGTCCCCTCAATCTTAGATTTTTCAGCTTCCAGAACTGTGAGCCAGTAAACTTATGTTCATTGTAAATTACCCAGTCTGTGATATTCTATCATAGAAACACAAAAATGAACGAAGACAGAGTTTTAGCTGTCCTGCATAGTGTCAACCACAACCATCCCTAATGTATAATTCTTACCTTTATAAATTAAAATCTTTATTGATAAGTCCACATAGAACCTGTAAACTACAACTAAGTTAATTTTAAATATTTGAATTTGAAATATCTCTGATATTTTTAATGTGACAATACTTTATCTAAAAACGCAACCATCATATAGCTAGTTCTCTAAGCTCATAAGAATTCTAAGATAATTCTAAAGGTGATTTAACTTGTATGGTTAATTTTTTAAAAAATGACCATATAATTCATTGTTAGTACCTTAATTTTGGCCAATGATCTATCCTATACCACTGCAATTTTAAATGATCATTAAAGCAGAAGAGAAGAAGAGATGACTATAAGAATGATTTCTCTTATCTCTCAATTTTGAAAACAGTTTTGTTAAACTTAATTTATATAATATATTTTCCTTTGAATTATAGCCTTCTGTCATCATTGTATCTTCAAAATCTTAGCAACAACACTGATCTGAGTTTTAATTCCATGTGTTGAACAAGTTAGGGAGCCTCTCAGACCCTCAGTTTTTTTTGCAAACAAAATGAGTTCTTTTACTTGGCTGCATGTTTAAGTGATTGGACATAATATAGTGACTATTACAATGCTTGGCACACACTGGTTGTGTATTTCATCATTTATATACTTCTTGCTTCCTCTGGATAAAGATTAATTAAAATAAAGAATCTGGATACTCAATAATTTTTACTGAATAAGTAAAAGTAATTCAGATTGTATATTATGTGCATGTTATACATCTGCAAAAGTTATAAAAATAGTTAAAAGTAACATTTTTGTGCAACATACATAGTTTAAGGCTTACACTTAAAATATTTTTAATACAGTGCTATATTCTAGTATTTTTCTCTTTTAAATTCCATTATTAATGTGACTTATAAATTAACATCTTAGACAAACAGAAATTAATACTGTTTATTTGCAGTTATAAGTAATTCTAAAGGCAAAGATACATAATTTTTAAATTTAGCAACATACTTTTTCAACTGAGATAAATCCATGTAAGTAGGTATCATTATTAATGTATTTTTTTGTCGTCCTGTATTACATTTTCAATAGTTTTATTGAAATGGAACTGATACACTAAAGAATCACACATATTTAATGTATACAAGTTGATAAATTTGGACATATGCATGCACAAGTGAAACCATCGCCATAACTATGGTCATAGACATACTCATCACTTCTAAATTTTCCTTGTGTCTTTTTGCTTATTTTTAAATAAGAACTCTTCATGTAGCTAGCCCAATTTTCCAGCACGATTTGTTGAATAGAGTGCTTTGTCAAAGATTGGTTGGTTGTAGGTATTTGGGCTTATTTATGAATTCTCTATTTTGTTCCGTTGGCCCATGTGTGTACTCTTGTACCAGTACATGCTGTTTTGGTTACTACAGCCTTGTAGTATAATTTGAAGTCCGGTAATGTGATATCTGCAGCTTTGTCCTTTGTGCTTAGGATTCGTTGACTGTTTTCAGCTCTCTTTTTGTTCCATATCAATCTCTCCCCATATATAAAAATTAACTCAAGATGGGTTAAAGACTTAAATGTCAGACTTGAAACCATAAAAATCCTAGAAGAAAACCTGGAAAAAACTCTTATGGACATTGGCATGGGCAAATTGTTTTGAATTTAGTTTAATTTATTTTTTAATTTTTAATTTTAAAGATGTGGGGTACAATTCAGGGTTAGGTATACAAATGTTCATTATGCAGGTGGCCTTGTTGGTAAGGTGCCCCCCCCACCCCATCCCCAGGCAGATTTCCACTACTGCCAGTCCCACTTCCCTGTTCCCTGCCAGGTAATTCCCACTACTGCCAATCCTTTTCCTATAGTATTACAACAATTGTTCAAGTTCCGCTTATGAATGAGAACATGTGATACTCAATTCTTTGTTTCTGTGAATGATCACTCAGTATTATAGACTCTAAGTCCAGCCAGATTGCTGTGAAGTTCATGATTTTGTTCTTCTTTATGGCAGCATAATATTCCATCGTGTGTGTGTACCACATTTTTTATCCAGTTCTCTTTTGATGGGCAGCACGGTTGGCAAATAATTTATAGCTAAAACACCAAGTAATACAACTAAAACTAAAATAAATAAATGGGATTTAATTAAACTACAAGGCTTCTGCACAGCAAGATAAAA
Source organism: Carlito syrichta (assembly GCF_000164805.1). Lineage (NCBI taxonomy): Eukaryota > Metazoa > Chordata > Mammalia > Primates > Tarsiidae > Carlito > Carlito syrichta. The sequence goes on along the minus strand of NW_007223833.1, from coordinate 382,018 downwards.
TAATCAACAGAGCAAATAGGCAACCTGCAGGATTAGAAAAGATATTTGCAAACTATACATCTGAAAAAGAACTACAAAAAGCTCAAACAAATCAACAAGAAAGAAAGCAAATAACTCTATCAAAATTGAACATTCAATGTAACACTATAAGAGAATGACAGTAGTGGGAAACTATGGGGGGGAGGGAGATGGGATTAACGGTAGTCAATATCTGTCTGGGGATGGGGAGACACCTCTTATCAAGAAGGGTGCCTGAACGAAGCATATTTGTATACCTAACCCTTAACTGTGCCCCACAATATCATAATAAAAAATATTGATTATTAAAAAAAATGTGGGAAATTAATATAAATAGACATCTTTTAAAAAAAGATAAACAAATAGCCAACAAACATATGAAAAAATGTTCAACATCACTCAATCAGGGAAATGTAAATTAAAATCACAATAAGAAATAACCTTATACCAGTCAGAATGACCTTTACTAAAAAGTCAAAAAAACAATAGATGCTTTCATGCATGCAAAGAAAAGGGAGCACTTATACATTCTTGGTAGGAGTGTAAATCAGTACAACCTCTATGGAAAGCAGTATGGAGATTACTCAAAGAACTAAAAGTGGCTCTACCATTTGATCTAGCAATCCCAGAGGTCATTATTTTTTTAAAAAAGACACTTGCATCCACATGTTCATCACAGCATATCTCATAATTGCAAAGATAGGGGATCAACCTAAATGTCCATCAACCAGTAAGTGGATAATGAAAATGTGGTATATATACACCATGAAATATTACACAGCTGTAGAAAAAGTGTGAAATCATCCTTTGCAGCAACATGGATGGACTTGGAGTTCATCATCCTAAGTGAACTGACTCAGAAGCAGAAAATCAACACCACATGTTCTCACTCACATGTGGGAGCTAAATGATCATAAAGATGGAAATAATAGACACTGGAGACACAAATAAGAAAGGCAGGGGTAAAGGGGTTAGGGCTTAGAAACTTCCTACAGGGCACACACACACAAAATCTTTGCTATTTGGGGAATAGGCCACCTGAGACCCAATCCTCACTGCTACGCAGTATGTCCATATAACGAATATGCATGTAGACCACCTGAATCTAATTTTTTTAAAAAAGTACTCTTAACATGAGATCTACCGTCTTAACAAGTTTTTGAGTGTACAATACAGTATTGTAAATACAATACAGTATTTAATTCAAGAGGGGGAAATCCCCGTTTTCTCCTCTCTCTACCTCCTGCCAATTACCTGTCTATTCTCTATTATTTTGGATAGAAATTTACATGCAGGTTCTAAAACTGTAAAACTTCTAGAAGAAAGCATAGGGGAAAAGCTTCCTGACTTTAGTCTTGGCAGTGATTTCTTGGATATGACACCCAAAGTGCAGGTAACAAAAGCAAAAATGGACAAATGGAACTACATCAAGCTAAAGCTTCTTTGCAGGAAAGGAAACAATCAACAGGATGAAAGGACAAACTATAGAATAGGATAATATTTGCAAACCAAATATATAATAATATAAAATATTCAAGATATTAAAAATCCCTTACAACTCAATAGCAAGAAAAGCAAATAGCATGATTTTTTCAATGGGCAAAGAACATGAATAGACATTTCTCCAAAGAGAACATACAAATGGCCAACAGGTGTTCCAGCTGCTTCCAGTTCTTATTTATAGCCTTGACTATCTGACAGACTATTTCTAAATATGTAGGTAGTAGTCTAGAAATGTCATCCTTATCTTTATGAGACAAACAATTTTGACTACCACTGCATCTAAAACCTCAGAAGAAGTCCAAACACAGGCAACACAAGTGGCCTTGATTTAAAAAAAATTATTTTGTGATCAAGATACCTTGGAAATATAAACATGTACATGAAAATAGTAGTGACTGAATCTAGGTTATAGTCCTAAAATTGTACAAGAATTTTTCTTTGTTTAATCTTCACACAACCCAATAGCTACATGGTTAGGTGCTATGGTTTTTCATTTTACAGATGCCATCAGTTAAGTAAAACCAGACAACAAAAAACAAATAACACATGATAACACTAGTTCAAAATAACTAATCAGGAAAATGTAAATAAAAATTATAATGAGATATTTATCTCATGCCTGTTGATGGCTATTATAATAAATATATAGCATGGGTTGATGAGGATGTAAAATATTGGAATCCTTATACATTGTTGGTGGGAATATAAAATGTTGAAGTTATTACGGAAAATAGTATAAAGGTTCCTAAAAAATTAAAAATAAGACTGTCATAGGATCCAGCAATCCCACCTCTGGGTATATACCCAAAATAATTAAAATCGGGATTTCAAAGACATCTCGGCCGTTTGCATGTTTGTTGAAAAATTATTCACAGTAGACACGATATGGAAAAAACTTCCAATATTCATCAACAGAAGAATGGATAAAGAAAATGTGGTATATTTGTATACCATATTTATGCTATGTAAAATGTCAAGTCACAGAAGAACAAATACTGCATGATTCCACTTACATGACATACACTAAATGTACTACATTTCTTGAAGTCTGAGAGTGGCTGAATCTTTTCACCATTATACCAGCATCAAAAATTGATCTTATAGTCATATTTAGCTTGATGTTTTATTTTATAAATATGAAAGTATATAAGCCCATTTTAGAGATAATTCTGTTTAAATGACACATTCTTGGATACTTTCAAAGCACGTTCTTAATATATTCTTTTTTAATGTAAAGAGACATCCTACAGGAACTGGTGGGATATTTTCCCACTGCTTAACTGTACTATGTAATTAGCTCAAAGGCGGATATTTCATAAATATGCTTAATTGAAATCTTTCTACTTGAACTATTTATTTATATTCTGTTGTAGTTACTGGAACATGCAATTTCCAAAACATGAGCCTGAGATTGATCACAAAAATAGTTTGACATCTTGACTCCTTTTACTAAGACTTCAAGAAATAGTCCCATTTGCTTTTAAAGCACATAGTCATGAAATTTAAAACGACTGTGGACACTGGATTTTTTTTTTTCTGTGAAAACGTTTGGTATTTGTAGGAAGACATGCCCTATCTCATCAGTCAACATTATTTTAGACAGAGTGCCTACTTCTTCCTGGATGACATATGTGCCAATTATCCAGAGGAATTCAATTTTGTTCCAGCTGCTTCCAGTTCTTATTTATAGGCTTGACTATCTGACAGACTATTTCTAAATATGTAGCTAGTAGTCTAGAAATGTCATCCCTACCTTTATGAGACAAACAATTTTGGCTAACACTGCATATAAATCCTCAGAAGTCCATACACAGGGAACACAAGTGGCCTTGATTTAAAAAAAAATTATTTTGTGATCAAGATACCTTGGAAATATAAACATGTACATGAAAATAGTAGTGATTGAAACTAGATTATGGTCCTAAAATTGTACATTGTTTTCATCTTTGAAAACACTCACTTCTTTTAGTAATAACTATTTGCACTCAAATGGATATTTTATCTCAGATTGTCAAACTATAATCATCAGTCTGAATAGTGTGGTAGGTAAGTATTATATTCACTTCTTAAGTGTTTATACTAAAGCTACTACAAAATGCTGAGACAACCAATTGAAAAGATAAGAGGAATCTGTCAAAATGGATACCTGTTGGCTGCACAGCACATTTAGACTATTACACTTCCTTGATCTATTTGACTGAACTGATTTCAAATTTGAGGTTTTCGTTTTAGTCTGTGATCATACACATGTGACAATATGGCTCTGGAAAATTTGCTGACATCTGTTTATTTCCACAACCATGTAATAAATCCTTGTGTAGAGATGGAGCAAAGTGGTCATTCTGGTCACTCTGCCATGTGCCAGTACAAGACTGGTAATTTAGCTCAATATAGGACCAGGATATCCTTAGAATGTCTGTATTCTTGTTTATATGGACACAGTTTTGATATTTCTGTGGCTATATAATATCATAACATGCCATTTTATGAGGTTAATAGTAAAGACATGGGTTTTAAAAAGTTTTTTTGACAAGACATACATGGTTTTTCTTTCTATAAGTCTGTGCCATGCACTATTTGAAAATTTTACTTTGTTTAATTTTCACACAACCCAAATAGCTAGATGGTCAGGTGTCATAGTTTTCCATTTTACAGATGCCATCAGTTAAGTAAAACCAGACACCAAAAAACAAATACCACATGATAACACTTATATTTGGAATCTAAATAAAAAGTTGATCTCATAGAAGCAGAGAGTAGTTTCCAGAGACTGGGGAGGGCAGGGAGACAAAGAAAATGGGAAAAAATTTGTCAACAACTCAAAATTTCAAATATATAGGAGAAATAATTTCTAGTGTTCTATTGCAAAATAGGGTGACTATGGTTAACAGGTATTGCATATTACAAAATTGTTAGAAGAGAATATTTTAAGTGTTCTCAGCACAAAGAAATGATAACTACAAGAGGTAATAGATATAATAATTTGCCTGATTACATCATTGTACAACATATTTATGTACTGAAATATCAAATTGTATCCCATCAATATGTATATTACAACGTATCAATTATAAAAATAAAAACAAAAGAAATAGAATAGAAAAAGCAATTTATGGGAGGCTAAGGTGAATGGATTGCTTGAGCCTGCGGGTTCGAGACCCCCCCGGGCAACTTGGTGAGACCTCATCTCTACAATAAATCAAAAAATTAGCCGGGCGTGGTAGCGCACGCCTGTAGTTCCAGCTACTTGGAAGGCTGAGGCGGAAGGATTGCCGGAGCCCAGCGAGTTGAGGCTGCAGTGGCCGGGAGTGGCCACTGCACTCCAGTCTGGGCAACAGAGTGAGACCCCCAACTCAAAAAAAAAAAAGAAAAAGCAACTTATCTAAAATTTGAATACTTTTATTTTGCTTATTTGGAAATAATTCCACTTCTATTTTTAAAAGTTAGACTCCAAAATATCATTTTGGGGAAAACAAAAAAGGAATAAAATCAGTTGTAAGTCACCTAAAGAGAGACATCTAGCTTAGCTCTAAGGTTTAAAATAGTTATGGAGGGAAAAAAAATGAATGAATTAGAAGAAAAAGTCACAGATAAATGTGGGAAACAGGTGTGTCTTCTTATTTTGTATTTGTTAAGCTCTTTGTGCATTCTGATTCAATCTTCAATAAAACCTTTGGTGGAAGGAATATTATCTGTAGTTTATAAAATGGCAACTTGAGCCTCAAGAAGATTAAGTGTATAATCCAAATTCACAAAACTAGGAAGTGGCAAAACCAGGATTTGAATCTGCTTGACAAAGCCCACGATTATTTCATCCCACTTAACTTTCAAGGAAAGACAACATACAGATGATTCAACATCAAAGATAAACTCTTCTTTGCAACTAAATTCGGCATGAAATTTATCTCATACTTCTTTGTGTAAGTTGTGATGGATACAAAAGTGGACAATGTCTTTTATCTTTTATAAATTTTATTACATAGCAATTAGAATGAATGATTCTTATACCTAACCCCTATAAATGCAGTTACATTAAATTATTAAGTCAAGATGCATTGTCAAGAGAGCTGAGTGTGGGGAAAAAGGAACATGAAGAAAACATAAAGAACACAATTCATATGGAATGACCAAATAAGCATTAGAGATAAAGTACAATTGATTTGTTTATTGAAGGATGAATGAGATGTAAGTTACCAGATAGCTAAAGAAAAGCATAAAATAAAAGGCAAGGAATAAACATATATGAACAGTTAATAAAATGCAGGAGCACTATATCAATTATTGTTGCCATTTTTGAGCATATTTTCTATATTCGTTGCTTAATGGATATGATCTCTAAGTTTTACAACTTCCCTAAATGATAGATATCTTTATCACCATTTTAGAGAAGATGAAACTGTAACTCAGAAATATTATTAAACGATTATAGGAAAGAAATGATAAATTATTAGAACAGGGAAATATGTAGTAATGGATTAAAGATTATAAAGTGGACCAAGACCTTACTAGGAAAGGTAATTCTAAGACTAACGTGCGTTGTTCATAGTAGTTTAAGGATGGTAGACAAAGTTGCTTATTTAAGCTTTCATGAACATTTTTGGGGACTATGATTCTCATCACTCACATACACATTAAAAATTATGATTAAGAAATTAAGTAAATTGTTCAATATTATAAATCTACTAGCACAAATACCTTCAAATTGTACACATAGATTTGCTTCTGTGCTTTTTCTGGGAGAAAGGTACATAGCTTGCATCAGCATCTCAAAGAAGATCATGACGCAGAAAAAGGTTAAGAGTCACCGTGTTGGTTCAAAGATGGCATTGGTGCAGAGAGTCATGATTGTCTGGCAAAGGTGGAGTGCATAAGAAGGGAGCTTCTGAGTAACGTGGCTACTTGGGAGGGTCTGCAGATTGTCTACATAGAGGAAGAATGAGCAAATAAGTAAATATATGAAAATAATGGGAGACTGCCTTCTAGTGAGAGGTTGGAGAAGGGAGTTACAAATAGGAAGCAGTGAAAGCTAGAACGAATCCTATAGTGTTACAATGGAATTAGTGATATTGGTGCAAATGCACAATTTTCAATATGTAGAAATAGATATAGACATAAATATAAATATGTACATATGTGTGTATATACACATATATACATATGTACACATATGTATGCATGTGTGTATATTTATGTGTATACGTATGTATGCATGTGTGTATATATATTTATGTGTATATATATGAAACTACTTCTGCTCACCCTGCAGAATGAGCATAACTTAGACAAAAAAAAATGAAGAAACTTATCTAAAATCCCATAGCCAGTATTGGGCAAAAGCAGGTTAAACCCAGGCAGTTAGACTCCATGTACTCTACTTTTTAAACACAATGTTATAAAAGTTAAAAAGTTGTGGTCAGAGAGTGGAATGTCAGAAAAAAATTTTACCTACTTAAAAATAAACTGTATTTCTGATGCTTTCAATAGAACCATTTCATGTTGTCTTTTGATTCTTTGTAGTTGGCTCCAAACTCATAACTTACAAATATTTTCTAAGTTTAGTCCCTATTGACATTACACTTGAAACATAAAAATATACTTTTTTATTTTTCATATTTTAATTTAGATAAGTATTTTTATACATGAATATAGTAATATCAGTTACTAAATTTATAGAGAACTTACAAAATACAGGCAGTATGGTTACTGTTTTAATAAGTTATCTCAATTATTTGCTATCACAGCACCCTGAATTCAGATCTGTTGCTATCATCATTTTAGGGATGATGAATCTTAGACCTAGAGAGTTGTTAAATAAGTTACTGTAATATATTATATTAAAAAGCTCTATATTTTAGCCGGGCTCGGTGGCTCACCCTGTAATCCCGCGCCTTTGGGAGGCTGAGGGGAGTGGATTGCCTGAGCCCGCGGGTTCGAGACCCGCCTGGGCAGGGAGACCTCATCTCTACAATAAATCAAAAAAGCAGCCGGGCGTGGTAGGGCGCGCCTGTAATTCCGGCTACTCAGAAGGCTGAGGCGGAAGGATCGCCAGAGCCCAGCAGGTCAAGGCTGCGGTGGCCGGGAGCGGCCGCTGCACTCCAGTCTGGGCGACCGAGTGAGACTCCAACTCAAAACAAAAAAAAAAAAAAAAAAAAGCTCTATATTTTGCATTGTTTGTTGTGGACTCATGCATTCATCATAGAACACTGATGTGTGGTGCTGTGATACAAATTTCCTGGATATCCATGCAGAAGAGAGTGAGCTGAAAGTTATCTCTGTTTTCCAAAAACAGAGCATTTTGTGGAAAGTGACCGCTTGACCCCTCATCATAGTCTGTTTCACCTTGAATAGAGAGAATTTTGTGATATTCAAGAGAATTGTTTTGAGGAACTTAAGGATAGTTCAACACGAAAGCACAATCAACTGTTGCTTTGACTTTTTTTCTTTCTAGACATTGTATTGCACTGTTCAAAAAAGAGGTATTTTATCATATAGAGACAGACCTAGAGCCAATGTCCTTCACATACCTGTCACTGACATAGGGACGACTCAATTGGCCGAAATGTTAGTAAACTAAAAGCAAGACTTAGGAAAGCTTTCAAGAGATTTAGCAGCACTGAACTTGCTGAGAACGGTATGGAGTATAAGCCTCAAATGACTCAACTGAAATCCTTGTAGAGATTTGAACCAGCTGCAGTTAGAAATACAAAACAGAAGCTGTGAAAAACAGCAAAGATGAAAGACAAATGGTAGCATGAAGCAAACAGACAAATTTGAGATCAAATGTATGTCATTCAATTGCTAGTGAAGAGAAAAATAGAGTGGCTAAAGTTTGATCATAATAAGACATTTAATACAACATGTATCCTTGAGTAGATACAGAATACCAGTTGAAATGGTAGTTTGTTGCATAAAATATTTGCCTTATTTAAATGATTAAATATTTTCTATTTTATTTGAGTTTTGATGCAGGTGGATGGGCAGGAGAGTTGAAAGTGTATCTGTGGGTATAAAATAATAGAAGTTTGTAAAGTCTACAGTATTGAAACAGGCTGTGCAAGGGAGAGTCTGGTTAAAGTATTATTAAAACATCTTGCAATTTCATAACCATGAATGATTGTAGACAAAGTTGTATATTTTAAAAAATTGAAGACTTTTTTTAGAACAGTTTTAGATTCACAGCAAAATTGAAAGAAAGAGATTTCCAGGAATATTTTCCATATCCCTGATCCCACACATGCACAGACTCCCCTATTATCAATATCCCCCACCAGAGTGGTACATTAGTTACAATTGATGAACTTACGTTGCCATATCATTACCCCTCGAAGTCCATAGCTTACATTATGGCTAAATCTTGGTGTTGCACATTTTGTATGGTGGGTAAATGTATAATGACATGTATCTACCATTATAGTATCACACAAAGTATTTTTACTGCTCTGAAAATCCTCTCTGCTCCTCTCTCTCCTCCCCACCAAAACTCTGGCAATCACTGATATTTTGCCTTAAGAATGTCATGCAGTTGGAATAAAAAACATGTAGCCTTTTTGATTGGCTTCCTTTACCTAGTAATGTGCATTTAAGTTCTTCCATATTTTTTCATGGTTTGAAAGCGCATTTCTTTTTAGCACTGAATAATATTTCATTGTCTGGATGCTCCATGGCTTATTTATCCATTCGCCTATCAATGGGCTTCTTGGCTGCTTCCAAGTTTTAGAAATTATTAATAAAGCTGCTACAAACATTTGTATGTAGGTTTTTGTGTGACTGTAAGTTTTCAACTCTTTTCAGGTAAGTACCAGGAGTGCAGTTACTAAATCATATGGTAAGAGTATATTAAGTTTTGTGAGAAACTGTCAAATTGTCATCCAAAGTGTAGGTACCGTTTTGCATTCCAGCAGCAATACATGAGAGTTCCCGTTGCTCTGCATGCTTGCTAGTGTTGGTTTTGTCAGAGTTCTGAATTTTAGTCATTCTAATATGTGTGTAATGACATTGTTGTTTTAATTTTTCATTTTCCTGATGAGATATGATATGGAGCATCTTTTCTTATTCTTATTTGCCATCTGTGTATCTTCTTTTGCATAGTATCTGTTAAGCTCTTTGGCCAATTTTAAAAATCAGGTTGTTTTCTTATTGTTAAGTTTTAAGAGTTTGTTATACATTTTGGATAAAAATCCTTTATCAAATGTGCTTTGTGTAAATATTTCTTTCCATTCTGTGTCTTGTCTTATTCTATTGTCTTTCACAGGGATGTTTTTAATTGTAATGAAATGCAGCTTTATCAGTGATTTCTTTTGTGGATAATGCCTTTGATGTTGGATCTAAAAATCATCCCTATATCCAACTTCATTTTACTTTTCTACTGGGTCTTTTTTCTGGAAGTTTTAAAGTTTTCTGTTTTACATTTAGATTTATGACCAATTTGGAGTTAATTTTTGTGAAGGGTGTAAGGTCATGCCTAGGTTCTTTTCATTCTTTTCCTTTTTTTTTACATGTAGATATCCAGTTATTCCAGCACCATACCATTCATTGTTATTGCTTCATTGTTATTTATTGCCTTTGTTCCTTTGTCAAAGATCAGTTAACTATATCTATGTGGGTATATTTCTGGGCTCTCTATTTTATTCCATCAGTTTATTTGTCTGTCTTTTGCCAGAACAACGCTGTCTTGATTGCTATAGTTTTATGGCAAGTCTTGAAGTAAGGTAGTATCAATATTCCAGCTTTATAATTGTTTCACTCTTATTTCAGCTGATCCAGAACTTTCGCTTCCTCGTAGAAACTTTAGAATCAGTTTGTTCATATTCACAAAATAACTTGCTGAAAATTTTATTGAGTGTTGCATTGAATCTATATATCAATTTGGGAAGAACTGACATATTGAGCCTTCTTGTTCACTAAAATAACTATCTCTCCATTTATTTATTTTTATGATTTCTTTCATCAGAGTTGTGGCATTTTTCTCATATAGATCTTGTATATATTTTGTTAGATTTCTGCTTAAGTATTTCATTTTGGAGTATTTTAATTTCAGGTTTCACTTGTTCATTACTAGTATATAGGTAAATGATTGTTTTTTTTTTTAACCTTGGGTCCTACAATCTTTCTATAGTTACTTCTTAGTTTTTTTTAGTTCTTTCTGATTTTCTACATAGATGATCATGTTATCTGTGAATGAAGAAAATTTTATTTCTTTCTTCACAATTGGTATACTCAATATTGTCTTTTTTCATTGTATTGCATCAACTAGAATTTGCAGTACAATGTTGAAAAGACATGGGAAAGCTTCCAGTTTCCTTTTTTTTATTATCAATATTTTTTATTTTGATATTGTGGAGTACAGTTAAGGGTTAGGTATACAAATATGCTTCATTTAGGCCCCCTTGTTGATAACTGGTGTCTCCCCATCCCCAGACGGATGTTTACTACCATTAGTCCCATCCCCCCCCCATGGTTTCCCATCACTCTCAGTCATTTTCTTCTGGTAGTGCACTGGATGATCAAGGTCCAGTATGTGAGTGAGAATATGTGATACTCAGATCTTTGTTTCTGTGAGAGGTCACTCAGTATTATAGACTCTAGCTCCATCCAGGTTGCTGTGAAATTCATGATTTTGTTCTTTTTTATGGCTGCATAGTATTCTATTGTGTATGTACCCTTTTTTTAAATCCAGTCCTCTTTTGATGGACAGCATGGATGGTTCCAGGTTCCAGGTTCTTGCTATTGTGAACAATGCTGCGATATACATTCATGTGCAGGTATCTTTTTGTAGAGTGATTTGAGTTCTTCAGGGTATATTCCCAGTAGGGGGATTGCAGGGTCATATGGTAGGTTGATGTTTAGAGCTTTTAGGAATCACCACACTGCTTTTCACAGAGGTTGCACTAGTTTACACTCCCACCAACAGTGTAGGAGTGTTCCCTTTTCGCCATACCCTCTTCAACAGCTACTATTTTTTGAGTTATTGATAATTGCCATTCTGACTGGAGTGAGGTGGCATCTCAGTGTGGTTTTGATTTGCATCTCCCTGATGATTAGTGAGGTTGAGCATTTCTTCATGTGTCTGATGATTAGTGAGGTTGAGCATTTCTTCATTAGTGAGGTTGAGCATTTCTTCATGCTCAGATGTCTTCCTTTGTGAAGTATCTGTTCATATCTTTTGCCCATTTTATAATGGGGTTATTTGTTTTTTCTTTTCAGCATGTTTGAGTTCCTTGTAAATCCAAGATGTTAAGCCTTTGTCAGACCTGGAGCTGGCAAATACTTTTTCCCAGTCTGTAGGCTGTCTTCCTGCTCTCTTGATGGTTTCTTTGGTTTTTCAGAAACTTGTCAGTTAAATGAGGTCCCACTTGTCTATCTTATCCCTTATGGCCTGTGGGTTTCAAATTTTGTTCAGGAATTGGATGCCAGTCCCAATTTCCATGAGGGTATGTCCTTCATTTTCTAAGATTCTTATGGTTTGAGGTTTTACATTTAGGTCTCTGATCCATTTGGAGTTAATATTTGTGTATGGGGATAGATGGGGTCCTGTTTCAATCTTCTGCTTGTGGTCAGCCAGTTTTCCCAGCACCATTTACTGAATAGGTTCTCCTCTCCCCAGTGATAGGTGGTGGAGGGTTTGTCGAAGATGAGCTGGTTGAGAAATTGAGGTTTTGCTTCTGGAATCTCAATTCTATTCCATTGATCTATATGCCTGTTCCTATACAAATATCAAGCTGTTTTGATGATTGTAGCTTTATAATAAAGTTTGAAGTCTGGTAATGCGATACCACCTGCTTTGGTTTTTTTTTTTTCTGAGGATTGTTATGGCTATTCTTGGTTGTTTGTGTTTCCATATGAATTCTTGTGTTGTTTTTTCTAGATATGAGAAGAATGTTGCTGGTAACTTGATAGGTATTGCACTGAATCTGTAGATTGCCTTAGGTAAGATGGACATCTTCACAATGTTGATTATTCCAATCCATGAGCATGGGATATTTTTCCACTTGTTTGTGTCATCTTTGATTTCTTTGAGCAGTGTTTTATAGCTTTCATTGTAAAAGTCTTTCATGTTTCTGGTTAGGAAGATGCCAAAGTATTTCATTTTTTTTGTGGCTATTATGAATGGAATTGTGCTTCTCATTTGGGTTTCTGTTTGTTTATTATTGGTGTAAAGAAATGTGATTGTCTTTTGCACATTTCTTTTATATCCTGAGACTTTGCCAAAGGCCGTTATCAGTGTAAGGAGGTTTTTGACAGATTCTCTTGGGTTTTCAAGGTACACGATCATGACATCTGCAAAGAGAGATAACACGACTTCCTCTTTTCCTATTTGGATACCCCTGATTACCGTCTCTTGTCTGATTGCTCCAGCCAGGAATTCCAACACTATATTGAACAGGAGTGGTGAGAGTGGGCATCCTTGTCTTGTTCCAGTTTTCAGAGGAAATGGTTCCAGTTTTTGTCCATTTGTGCTGGCTGTGGGTTTCTCGTAGATGGCTTTTATACTTTGAGGTATGTTCCCTGTATGCCTAGATATTCAAGGGTTTTTATCAAGAGGGGGTGCTGGATTTTCTCAAAAGCTTTTTCTGCATCTAATGATATAATCATGTGGTTTTGTTTTGACATCTGTTGATGTATTTAATTACATTTATGGTTTTATGAATGTTGAACCAGCCTTGCATCCCAGGGATGAAGCCTACTTGGTCATAATGGATGATTTTTGAGATGTATTGTTGAATTCGGTTTACTAGGATCTTGTTGAGAATTTTAGCATCTATGTTCATCAAAGATATTGGCCTGTAGTTCTCTTTTTTTTGTTGGATCTTTACCTGGCTTGGGTATCAATGTGATATTAGCTTCATAAAATGATTTGGAGAGGGTTCCATCTTTCTCAATCGCCTGAAATAGCTTCAGTAGGATTGGAATCAGTTCCTCCTTAAATGTCTTGTGGAATCTGCTGGAAAGCCATCTGGTCCAGGACTTTTTTTTGTGGGTAGTTTTCTTATTACATAGTCAATTTCCTTGATTGTTATTGGTCTATTTAGGGTCTCAATTTCTTCTTGTTTCAACCTAGGTAGGTTGTGTGATGACAGAAAGTCCTCCATTTCCTTGACGTTTTCAGCTTTGTTTCCATACAAGTGTACATAGTAGTCTCTGATGATCTTTTGTATTTCTTCAGGGTCAGATGTGACTTCATCTTTTGTGTTTCTGATTGTGCTTATTTGGTTTTTTTCTTTCTTTTTCTTGGTCAGTCTAGCTAGGGGACCATTAATCTTGTTTATCATTTCGAAGGACCAGCTTTTTGTTTCATTGATTTTTTTTTTGTATTGTCTTTTTGTCTTCTATGTCCTGGATTTGGGCTTTTATTTTGGTGATCTGGATTCTTCTGCTGAAATTAGGGTTTTTGTGGTCTTGCTTTTCCAGCTTCCTTAGGTGGCTTTTTAGGCTATTTATTTGTGCTCCTTCCATTTTCTTCATGTGTGTTTGTAGGGATATAAATTCCCCTCTTACTACCGCTTTAAAGTGTCCCAGAGATTTTGGTAAGATGTTTCTTCATTTTCATTTGTTTCCAGGTATCTTTTGATCTCTGTTTTGATTTCATCATTGATCCAGGAGTTGTTTAATATCATGCTGTTTAGTGACCATGTCTTTGTGGTTTTTGGGGGGACCTTGTTGCCGTTAATGTTTATTTTTATTCCACTGTGGTCCGAGAATGTGCATGGTAGAATTTCGGTCCTTTTAAATTTGCTTGATTTATGGCCAATTATGTGGTCGATCTTGGAATACGTTCCATGCGGTGATGAGTAGAATTTCTATTCTCTGATCTTTGGATGGAGTGTTCTGTAGGTTTCAATTAAGTCCATTTGGTCCAGAGTCACATTGAGGTTCCAGATCTCATTACTGATTTTTTGTCCCGATGATCTGTCGAGGGTTGTGAGTAGGTTACTGAAGTCCCCAGTTATGATGGTATTAGAGTCAATATCTTTCTTTAGTTTTCCTAGGAGTTGCTTTATAAAAGTTGGGGCACCTATGTTAGGTACATATATGTTTAGGATAGATATTTCTTGTTGATGGAGTAAACCTTTTATTATTATGTTGTGGCCCTCTGTATCTTTTTTAATTTTTGATAGCTTGAATGGTATTTTATCTGAAATTAGGATCGCGATTCCTCCTTTCTTTTGTGTTCCATTCACCTGAAAATTTGTTTCCCATCCTCTTACTTTGAGTCTGTTCATGTCCTTTCTAGTGAGATGGGTCTCTTGAAGGCAGTATATTGTTGCCTGGTGATATTTTATCCATTTTGCCATTCTATGTCTTTTCAGTGATGCATTTAGTCCATTCATGTTCAGGCTAATTATTGAAATGTGAGAGTTGTTCCCTATCATAGAGTTCTTATAGAGTTGTTCTTCCACTTGGTTTATTGTCTTTCTTTTGTTTTGGGGGTTGGTTCATGTGCATTTTATTCTTTTTCCTGTACTCTTGTGAAAAACGTTGTTCTTTTCCCCCCCTTTTCTTCTGTGTTTAGTACTTTCTTGAGTGTTTCATGTAGAGGTGGTTTAGTGGCAGTGTAAGTTCTTAGAGATTGGATATCTGGGAAAGTTTTTAATTCTCCCTTGCTGATGAAGCTTAATCTGACTGGGTAGGTTATTCTTGGTTGAAATTGTTTATCTTTTAGGACTTTGAAGATAGGGCTCCAAGCTCTCCTAGCCTGCAGGGTTTCTGTAGATAAATCTGCTGCTATTCTAATTGGTTTTCCCTGGTAGGTAATCTGGCCTTTTTCTCTTGCTGTCTTTAGAATTTTTTCTTTTATGCCTACTTTCTTTAGGTGAATTATTATGTGTCTAGGAGTTGATTTTCTCATTTATTGTCTTGCAGGGGTTCTCTTTATCTCTTGTGTTTGAGTTTTTGCATCATTGATTAGATAAGGGAAGTGTTCTTGAATGATCTCATGGAAGGTTTGTTCCAGTGTGGTCTTTGTCTCTCTTTCTGCCTCAGGAAGGCCAATTACTCTTAGGTTAGGCCTCTTGATATAATCGCTCATCTCTTGAAGGTTTTTTTCTGACTTTTTGAGCTTGTTTTCTGTGTTTTTGAGAGTTTGGGTTAGTTCTATATTTTGGTCCTCAAGCTCTGAGATTCTTTCTTCTGCTTGGGTAATTCTGCTTTCCATGCTTATCAGTTTGTTATTTATTTCATTCATAGCATTGTTTATTACTGTTATCTCAGATATCAGCTCCTTTCTAGTTTCTTCTTGAGTCTCCTCAATTCTTTTTAATCTCTCCATTAATGTCTTGATGTCTAGGTTTGTAGTTTGAGACCAGTCATTCTGGGGCTCTTCATTGTTTGCATTCTGAAGTCAGTTTTCTCAGTGTCTGCCCTCCCAGGAGTCTGGGAGAGACCCATGTTCTTCTTTTGGTTTTTCTTCATTTGTGTAGATTTTTCTCTTGTCCTTTAGTGGCTAAAGTCCCTTGAGCTCTGATCTCCCGTCTCTCCTCTCTGTTTTTGTTGCAGGCAGCTAGCCTGTTGCCTTGGAGGTCTGTAACTCTTAGTTGTCTCAGTTTATTCAGAGTAGGGGAGGGGCTTTTTCTCTTGTTTAATGATGTCACCGTGAGAACTGAGGTGGAGGCTCTGATAGGTGGGCTGGGTGATGCAAGTCTGCCTTGAAAATGACAGAGGTGGTAGTTTTACTTTCACTTTTAGAGATGCTTGCGTGGGTCTCTAGGCGGGACCAGCTGCACAGTTGGGTGCTGGATCTGGGGTGCCACCAGCAGGCTGGGGTGGAGGAGAGAGTTGGGCATTTCCTCCTCTGGAGCTGGGAGCCTCTGATAAGCACCTTACACAAGCTTGGGGTTCTGCTCCCTTACACAGGCTTGAGGTGGAACACTGAGTGCCTCAGCCAGGGTGGGCCCGGGGCTCCAGATCTCCAAAGCTCCAAAGGGCAGGTAGTGACCCTGGGTCCCTCACAGGGCACTTCAGTCAGAAATGGGACCAGTATCTCTGAGGGGTAGGTGCCCAGAGCCTCCCTGGGAGAATAGCAGCTTGGTGCTGGGTGCTAGTCGTGATGATGTACCCAGGGAGGGAGCTGAATCACATATAGTGGAGCTGCCATAGCCGGGCCACAATATCTGGCCCTGTGTAGGACCAAAAGTCCCCGGGCCTTGTACCAGTGTGTCTGGCAGTGGGCAGGGCACTGCAGGAAGAAAAGTAAGAGTGTTTTGGGGAACTCACGTTCAGAGAGTCTCACAGATTCACCTATGCTGTCACCACCTTCAGGAGTCCCTCACTTCCAGTTTCTTACATTGTGTATGCTATTAGCTTTAGGGTTTTTAAAAATTTATAGATATTCTTTATAAAGATGAGAAATGTCCCTGTACTTCTTGTTTACTGAAAGTATATTATGAATGCGTGTTGAATTTTGTCAAATGCTTTTTCTGTATCTGTTGATATTATGTGATTTTTCTTCTGTAACCTATATATGTGATACATTATAGTAAATAATTTTCAAATATTGAACTAGCCTTGTACACCTGGAATAGATATAAGTATTTCTGTTCTTGTATTGTTTTGGTCCCTGTGTTCTATGTTTTAATATATAGTTGGATTCAATTTGCTAATATTTTGTTGGGATCTGTAGTTATTTGTTAGTGAAAGGTATTTTTTTCTGTTTTAGTTATTAGAATCATACTGGACTCAAAATGAGTTTGATAGTATTCCCTCTGTTTCTGTCTTCTGATAGAGATTGAAGAGAATTGGTAAATTTTATTTGTTAAACATTTGGTAACATTGAACTATAAACCTATCTGGAACTTGTGTTTTCTGTTTTGGAAGGTAATTAATTATGGATTCAATTTTTTAAATAGATTTCGGCTTACTCAGATTGTCTATTTCTTCTGGTATAAGTTTTAGAATATAACACCTTTCCAAATTTATCTATTTTATTTAGGTTATCAAATTCATGGGCATTGTTCATATTATTACTATTTTATCCTTTTCATGTCCATGGTCTCTGTCTTTCATTTGTGAGGTTGGTCTCTCTTTTATGCTTGATATCATTTATTTATTTTTAGATAGCCTAATAAAGAGGCTTACCAATTTAACTGATCTTTTCAAAGAACTGACTTTTGTTTCTATTTACTTTATTTATTTCCTGTTTTCAATTTTATTGACTTCTGTTCTAATTTTTATTTCTGCTTATTTTGAGAACCTGGTTCTGCTCCTGAAAGTAAAAATAAAAAAAGTATGCCCCCATCCATAACTTGGTTTTCCTGGAGTTTTTAACACTCAGACTTGTCCACAATAAGCTTTCAGAAATTTGTGTATTATAGTTCAGGTTTTCTATCCTAGAACTAGATCATTTGTTAGTTTTTGCTTGTGAGTCTCACCTCTGGTAAGGCATGACTCTCTGTATTCACCTGTCCATCTCTCTAATTTTGTGGGAAAAAGATTGCTTTGTGCTCTCACCTCTCTTACAAATGCAAGAAGAGCTTTTGATTTGTTAGTCTCTTAATATTTTAACTTTAGTTAGGCCAGAGTGGCAACATCCAAGTTCCTTACCTGCAGAATCAAAAATCAAAGATCTAGATGTATAAGTTTTTAAAATGCTTTTCTATCCTACTCAGTTCTCAAGAATTTTCATTTGGTATCTGTGTGCCAATTTTTCCAGGCACAGGATTCTATTGCTACCTAAACTCTTCATATGGCTCATTATCCTGATCATACTGCTGGTTTGGATGTGGTTTGATTGGCTTTGCCAAGTCTCTGGCAGAAATTTAATCCCCTTTGTTGGTGGTAGAGCCTGGTGTGAGTTTGGGTCTGGGGCAGATCCCCCGCAAATTACTTGGTGCCACGTTTGCTGCATTGAGTGAGTTCTCATTCTTTTAGTTCCCATGAAAGTTACTTTGTGAGCTCATTGTTTAAAAGAACCTATTACCAACCCCTCTTTTTTTGCTTCCTCTCTTGCTATGTGATCTCTGCATACTCTGGCTCCCCTTCATTTTCTACCATGAATGAAAGCAGCCTGATACCTTCATCAGAAGCAAATGCTGGTACCATGCTTTTTTGTGCAGCCTGCAGAACTATGAGCCAAATAAACCTATTTTCTTCGTAAATTACCCAACCTCAGGTATAGCAAAACACAAAACGATTAGTACACATACTATGCCAAAATCATTAGAATCCCATATTCTGCCATTGGCTTATTCTTATGATTTGAACAGGTAACAGTGTTTCTAGGCTTCAAATTTTTCTCTGAAAGATAAAATAAATATTTCTACTTCTTGAAGTTTATTCTGGGATTAATTAGAATACACATCAAACCTTGGTACAATATCTAATATATATTGGGTGTCAGTTAATATTAGACAGTGTTGATGATGAGATTAGCCCACAATTTTGCTGATTTCATGCTAGAAGGAACATAAGCTGTATATGTTTATGCAGAATTGCTAATAATTGATTTCAATGGGAATTTTTACTTAAAAGATTAAAATGTTCAATCCAATTAAGTCATTGATATATTTTCAAGAACATTTTGGAAGAAGGTTTTAATGTTCTGGACAAAATTTAAGTGATACCAAATAGAATAGTTTCAACTTCTTTTAATACAGATAAATTACATGAAATAGATAAATTATAGGCGTTCTCTCTCTCTCTCTCTCTCTCTATATATATATATATACACGCACACACACATATATAGTGATAAGTCTGACTTTGTTTCTCTCTTCCTCTCTCAGAAACAAGTGTAAAGACTCCAGTTAGTATATTTTCAAATTTAATGTGCAAATATTTTAAATCTACATATGTGGAAACTCTAGTTAAGTAAGCGTCTCCATATATTTACATCCTCAGAAACATAAAAATGTAAGGGAAAATTATATAGTATGCTCTCTGCTGAAATGTTAAAAGATTCCTTTACATTCAGTCAGCTTGACATGCATTTCAATAACATAAGCAAAATACAGAAGTGTAAAATTTATAAGTGACTGGAAGGATATTAGATCAGTGGCATATTGGTGTTTATAGAGAAAAGAAACTCCAAAGGGTCATCAACAGTCTTTTTGTAAATAATGCAGAGTGAATGCATATGTATTAACAAAACAAGAAGGAAGAAATAATAATGTTCATGCTGCTATTATTTTCTTTTTTTCTCTTTTCATTTCCTTCTTTCTTTCTTTCTTTGATTGCTATGGTTGATGTCTATTTTTGAAATGTATCATGTTCTATATACAGTTTATAAATTAAACTGTAGTAGCAAAAGTTGTAATCTGATTAACATCTTACCTGTCCAGGATAAGACATAGATAACTGCCTGCATCTCAGGAGATCCCATGTGCCTTTGTTGATCATATTCTTATCTCTTTCCATTTCTTTGTACTGTTTCTATGTACATATCTTTGATAATATAGTGGTTAATTTTGAAAAACACATGGCAAAGGGAAACTTAATTGCAAAAGGGAATTACAATATTATTACTGTTAAAAGGATCCAGGAGAAGATAAGTTGAACAGTCTCTGGATCATAGTCTGACTTCATCTCCTTTGAGAGTTTAAAAGATCTCCGTCTGGGAAAATTAGTTGGTAAGGACAGTAAAAAGTCTTGAGAAACATAAGGCTTAGCAAAATTGGGATATCTTTCAGACTTGAAATATGTGACAGGTACTGAAATTCCAGTATGGCATCTCTTACTTCTAATCGCCAATGGTTTATCACCTACTCTTAAGTGTAGGTCAAAGTAGATTTCTTCCAAGAGGGAGAAATGAGTCATCAGCTGACCCAAGCAACAAGATAAAAAAGAGAGAGGAGAAACTTCATTAATACAAGGTTAGAAGAGCTAAGTGAAGTTATGAATACAAGCCAAGCTTACTACAGCATTTTCTTCTAAGGTTAAGAGCTATTACATACAATGACAATGGGGATCTTAGTGAGTATTTCCCTTATCAAATGATTTTCTTGAGTCTCAGTGTTCTAATCTGGGCCCATTATCCTTTATATCATCGATATGCATCTGTCAATGTTGGGTTCTTCATTCTCTATTCTTCTGGGATATACTTTTCTTTCCTTTTATGGAGGAGGTAGAGCAGGGGTCACTCCTTTTGCTGTAGTTCATATCTTCTTTTTGCTTGGTTTGTGTTCTAGACCTTTTAAGAAAATATGTGTGGAAGATAATTTTTTTAAAAACTGCATGATTGAAAGTATTATTAGACAATTGCCCATTTACTGGGTATACAATTTTCTTCATAATTTGAAGCTCCAATATTATTTTGATTCTAATGCTGCAATTGATTTCATTCTGATTTTTAGCACTTTATATATGATTTGTGTTTATTTAAAAATACCTTTCTATAAAATTGTAGACTCTCTTTTTTAACCACAGTATTCAGAAAACTTACAATATAGAGAGCAATTTCCATTTATCTTGCTAGGCACTCAATCTGGCAAAAGTATGTGAGTTCTATACAAATTTCTCAAATTCTTTCTTTGATATAGTCTTCCTTTGATTTTCCCTTTTCCATCTTTCTAGAACTTCTTGGATTATTCTACTTTTCTTCTATCTCCTTGATTTTTAAAATTTATTTCTGGGGGATTTTCTCAATTTTATTTTCCAGATCTCCTATCAGAATGTTAAATTTTGTCTGATAATTTTAAATTGCAAAAGCTTTTTCTTGTTTTCTTAATGTTTCTTTCTTTATAGCACCCCATTCTTACAATAGATAAATAATGATATCTCACTCATAATGTTTATCCTGATGTTTTATTTTCTTTGGATATGCCTTTTCCTCTAAGATTATGATTTTTGTTACTATAGTTATTTGGACTCCTCCATAATTTGCATGTTGTATGTTTTGTATGTTACTTGATTGTACTGTGCTGTCTTCTCATGTTTAAGAGTGTGAAAAGAAGTTGAGGGGAAGTCATGCATATGTATGTAGGGGGGAAGAGGGAGAGAGAGTTTTTTTGTTTTGTTTTGTTTTGAGTTGGAGTCTCACTCTGTCACCCAGACTGGAGTGCAGTGGCCGCTCCCGGCCATCGCAGCCTCGACCTGCTGGGCTCCGGAGATCCTTCCACCTCAGCTTTCCAAGTAGCTGGAACTACAGGCGCGCGCTACCTCGCCCAGCTCATTTTTGATTTATTGTAGAGATGAGGTCTCGCCAAGTTGCCCAGGTGAGTAGTAACCCGCGGGCTCAGGCAATCCACTCACCTTAGCCGAGATAGTTTTATAGATTATTCTGGTTAGGCTTATTGTTGTGGTGGTGATGGTAACAACCGATGTCAGTATACGAATATTTAGGTCTTTAATGCTGGTCTGGTTAATTCTCTAAGAAATTGTTGTTCAATTCCTGTCTGGATGATTCTGCATCTAGGATTCTGAGAATCAAATAAGGGAATTGAGTTTGAGATCTCAGCATTTAATATTCAATATGTATATGGTCACTTGATCCTATTTCTAATCTCCAATGGCCTACCTTGTTTTCCCTCAGTACTAATATTCCCACGTGCATCTACCAATCCACAGTTCCTAACACTCTTCTTTGCCCCATAAATTAGCCTGGGGCTATTGTACTTGTGACCTACTCTCTCCCATGGAAGAGTCTAGACATGGGCTGTAGATTTTCTTATTGCCTTTCTTTGGCTCTTGCTGGTTTTATAGACACTCTGAGGTTGGGCTGTGATCTTAAATGCAAACTGCTTTACCTTTAAGGTTGTGAGTGTCTTGGAGCCAGTTGTCCGGTCGATACCTCAACTCATTTCCAAGTTCCCCGTCCTTTCAGTGTACAGTTGATCCTCAGTTTCCGCATCCA
Source organism: Carlito syrichta (assembly GCF_000164805.1). Taxonomy (NCBI): domain Eukaryota; kingdom Metazoa; phylum Chordata; class Mammalia; order Primates; family Tarsiidae; genus Carlito; species Carlito syrichta. The sequence continues at coordinate 359,715 of NW_007223833.1, read as the reverse complement.
TAGATTCAACCAAACTTGGATCAAAAATATTTTTCAAAAATTTAAAATAACATTACAAGAATAAAAATAACACAAATAAGAAACAATATAATACAAAACAACTCTTTGCTTAGCATTTATTACTGTATTAGCTATTATAAGTAATTTAGAGACAATTTAAAGTATATAGGAGCATGTTTGGAGGTTATATACAAATACGACACCATTTTATATCAGGAACTTGAACACTTGTGAATTTTGGTATTGACAGGGGTCTGGAACAAGCCCCCCAAGAATGTTGAGGAATAACTGTATATTTCCCTCCAAATGCCATCTTGGGGCCAAGAGCATTTCAAGAGAATAAGGTAAACTCAATCATTTCCTCAGATGACCATGCTACACTTCGAAGATCATTCTGAAATAGCAGCCTGAAGATTCAGGTCGGTGTGAGAGCAGCCTCTGAATAATTCCTTAGAGTCTTAAGTGGAAAGCAACTTATCAAACAAACCTCTCTTTTCTGGAAATCGGGTCCAGAAAATGGAAAGATGTAGACATGAATGTATCTGACAAACACTATCAGAGTACTTACTGTGTACCAGACATTGTTTTAAGTACTTTATTTTGGCATTTGGTGTTTACAACCGTCTGATGAGAAAACAACCTTAAAAGATAGGTGTTACTGTTATTAATATAATTGGATAATAATGGGGTTGATGATGAGGAAACCTAGTCTCATAATAATTTGATACAAGTCATGGGTCTGACAAATAATGGAGCTAAGATTAAATCTTCATTCAACCACCATGCTATACTGCCTCCAGATTTAACTTTCTTTTTTTCTGGGACTCACCCACCTTACATAACTGGTCTTATCTTCCATGCCTGATACTTGTCATCTTAAACAAGAGTGAGTTCACTAAAACAAAAGCCCTCCTTTTTTCACTCTGAGAAAACCAGGTTCTTGTGACTACTGTCTTTCTAAAGAAGTCCAGAAAGTCACCTATGAAATCCAAAGCTGACTAAAGCCTTGTTATATTTAGTAAGTTTTGCCCTCATCTTCCCTCATACAAAGTTTTAGAAAAGGAGGGCTTTAAGGTAAATATAGTACAGTGGTTACATATCTTCAAATTATTCTTATGATATTGATAGAGAAATAAAAACTGACAGAATGGTGTAGTATCATAAGTACTTTACGAAAATAGGTATTTAATGTAGTGGGATTAAGTTTTAAACATAGGTTAGGGAAAAAGTGGATTAATGTAATTCCCTGATAGTTGGTCAGAGATAACCTTGGAGGAGAAGTGCCTAACTGAGCCCTGGGAAGGGAGTCTGTCGTCGAGGGTGAGATAGTAAGTAAGAAAAAGAAGCAACAGGCATGTCTGGCATATTCACAATATTTAACAATGAAAAGGAAGATAAACACATTTTTAAAATGAGGTGTCAACCATTGACTGTATAAATTCAAATGTGTTCTTCAGACAAACATATCTTTTTTAAATCTGAGGAACATAATTACTGAGAAAAATAAAATCTGGTTGTAAATGCTCAGCAGTTGCAATCCTAATTGTTCTACTTTAGTAATTCTCTAATTATTTCCCTTAAGTATTCTTTACATCCTTTTCCCTTTAAACAGCTCTGTTTAAAAGGGGCATGTTGATATAACCAGCCGCATTAGAACTGGTAGGAGGAAAAGGTCAGAAATCCCTATTGGCTTTACATTGCATTGTTAGTTTGCCCAGATTTTTCAAGCTGCTTAATGAAGTACCAATTTAGAAGGCTAATGAGAACATTTATAATTTGTTCTTGACATTACCATGCTAAACTTGACTATTTAATTATCAAATTAATTTTATGGTTATAACCATAGTATTGTACAATGTTTATGGTATAAACATTTGGGGACTTGCAAATATAAAAATGCTTAATATCCCTAAACTGTTCCAGTGTGTAAATAGCTATCAAATTTAAAAGATCTAAGAAACATGCCAACAGCAATAAAATAAATATATACCTTAATATAGCACTAAAATTTGTACAGTACAGTTGCTTCTCTAATATTACCTGCCCTTGGGTTTCAATTGTGTTTTACATATTTGATGTATCTGAAAACTCCGTGGTGTCTTAATAACAGCTGGCTTGGACATGAGGTGATCACAGTAGCATTTCATGACAATTAGAGTGAGGACGGCTTTTATGAAAGGTGATTGTCTAAAGTTAATAAATCCTCAAAGACTTGTTAACAGTTGAAATTTACTATCCTATTATTAAAGAAGAAAATACTCAACCATACATCCATAAAAAACCCAACTAACCAACAACAAAAACTCTAATTTGCTGACCATTCAGTAAGCAAGTCTATAATGATATCAAGAAATTAATGCAGCCAAAGAAGTGTTTTTTCTTCTTCTTTTTTTTAGTTTGATTGAAGCCTGAGTCATCAAAGACCGATTTTTACCCTCTTCTCCTTTACCAATTTCAGCCTAAATAATTATTCTGTGACTAAGTCTTTTTACATTAGTCTGCTGATTATTCCCACAATCAAGATACTGTATGCTTTGCATTTTTTTCATTTTTATTCCTTTTATTTTTAGTTTGTATGTAGTGATTGTATATGCTTATAGAATACAGTGTGATATTTCAAAAAGTGTATACAATGTATAATGACCAAATCATGGTAATTGGCACATTAAACACCCTAAACATTTATCATTTCTTTGTGTTGGGAACATTCAAAATCCTCTCTTTTAGCTTTTTGAAAATATTCTAGTCAAGCATATTCATTTTCCAGTGCTGTTGAGTACCAAAACTCATTTCTCCTATTTCTAGCTGTAATTTTGTGTTTGTTAACCACCCTCTTCCCATTCTCTCCTCTTTCCTCCTCATTATTCTATTCTTTATTTCCATAAGCTCAAAAACTTTTTTAGTTCCCACATATGAATGAGAACATGCAATATTTATCATTCTGTGTCTAACCTGTTTTGATTAACATATCTTGCAACTCATTTATGTTGCCAGAAACATAGGATTTTATTATTTATCTGTCTGATTAGTATTCTGTGGTGTGTGTGTGTGTGTGTGTGTGTGTGTGTGTGTGTGTGTGTCTATCATTTTCTTTAGCCATTTATTTGTTTATGGACATTTAGACTGATTTCATATCTTAGTTATTGTGAATAATGTTTCAGCAAACACGGAGTGCAAGTGTCCTGTTAATATACTGATTACCCTTCCTTTGGATAAATACCCCATATTAGTTACTGTATCATATGATAGTTCTATTTTTAGTATTTTGAGAAACCTCAATATAGTTTCCATAATGACTGTCATAATTCACATTCCTACCAACAGTGTTTAAGAGTTCCCTTTTCTCCACTTCCACACTAGTATTTGTTATTTTTTTATTTTGGGGATAATGGCCATTCTAACTGAGGGAACATGATATCTCAGTGGTTTTAATTTGCAGTTCCCTGGTGATTAATAGTATTGAGTATTTTTATATACCTATTGATTATTTTATGTCTTCTTTAGAGAAATGTATATTAAGTTCTTTTGCCCACCTTTTTATTGGATTATTCTTTTTGTTTTGTTTTGCTGTTGAGCTGTTTGAATTTTTTTGTATATTCTGGATGTTAGTTTCTTGTCAGATTAATTGTTTGCAAACACTTTCCCATTCTGAAGATTGTCTATTCATTCTGTTGATAGTTTCCTTTGCTGTGGAGAAGTTTCTCATTTAAATATAGTACCATTTATTTTTGTTTCTCATACTTTTGACATCTTAGCTATAAAAATTTGCCTAGCCAACATACTGAACTGTTTTCCCTGTACTTTTTCTCATAGTTTTAAGTCTTACATTTAAGTGTTTAGTCTATTTTGATTTTTTTTTAATTGTGAGAGAAAGGAGTCTATTTTCATTTTCTGCTTCCCAGCATACTTGATTGAAGGGACCAGTCTTTCTCCGATGTATATTGTTGGTGCCTTCACTGAAAATCAGTTGACTGTAAATATGTGGAATTATTTCTGGGTTTTATTTTTCTGTTCCATTAGTCTATGAATTTATTTTATGCTAGCACTATGCATTTTTGGTTATTATAACTTTGTAGTATATTTTAAAGTTAGGTAGTATTCTAGTTCCAGTTTTATTGTTTTGGCTCTAGATTACTTTGACCATTTGGGGTCTCTTGTGGTTTCATTTTAATTTAATTTAATTTAATTTAATTTTTATTTTTTATTTTTTTTTAGTTGGGGTCTCACTGTCGCCCAGACAGCAGTGCAGCGGCCACTCCCGGCCACCGCAGCCTCGACCTGCCGGGCTCCGGCGATCCTTCCGCCTCCGCCTTCCGAGTAGCCGGAATTACAGGCACGCGCTACCACGCCCGGCTGATTTTTTGATTTATTGTAGAGATGAGGTCTTGCCCAGTTGCCCGGGCGGGTCACGAACCCGCGGGCTCAGGCAATCCACTCACCTCGGCCTCCCAAAGGCGCGGGATTACAGGCTGAGCCCCCGAGCTCGGCTTCATTTTAATTTTATTTAAAAAGTCATTCATCCTTATTTTGATAGAAATTTGCCTTGAATATATAAATTGCTTTGGGTAAAAGAAATTATTTATGTAATTTCTTCCAATCCATTAGCATGAGATATTTCAAAACTTATTTGTGTCTTCAATTTCTTTTATCAGTGTTTCATTGCTTTCATTATAAATGTGTTTCACCCTCTTGGTAAAACTTATTCTTAAGTTTTTTTGGGTTTTTTTTGTAGCTAGTATAAATGACATTGCTTTCTTTTCAGCTAGTTTGTTATTGGCAAATAAAAATGTGACTGATTTTTTTATTTTGATTTTGTATCTTGCAACTTTATTAAATGTATTTAACAGTTCCAATATTTTTTGGTAAAGTCTTTAGGTTTTTCTACATATTAGATTATGACATCTGCATATTGGAACAATTTGAATTTCTCTTGTTCAGTTTGAAGAACTTTTATTTTTTTCTCTTACCCAACTGCTCTGGCTAGGACTTCAAGTACTATGGTGAATAAGAGTGGTGAAAGCAGGCATCCTTGTCTTGTTCTGTTCTTAGAGGAAAAAAAGTTAGTTTTTTACCAGTTAGTATAAAGTTAACTGTGAGTTTACAGTTTGTCATACACAGTCTTTACTATGTTGAGATATGTTCCTTCTATACCTAACTTGTTGAGAGTATTTATTATAAAGGAATGTTGAAGCTTGTCAAGTGCTTTGTCTGCATCTATTAAAATGATCATTTTCTTGTCTTTGATTCTGTAGATGTGATTTTTCACATTTATTGATTCACATATGTTGAACTATCCTTGGATAAATTCTACTATAGCGTGTATATTATAGTGTATTATATTAGTAATGTGTTGTTGATTTGGTTTGCCAGTATTTTGCTGAGAATTTTTGCTTCTATATTTATCAGGCATATTGGCAAGTAATTTTATTGTTGTTGTATCCCCATCTGGTTGGTACCAGAGTAATCCTGGCTTTGTAGAATGCATTAGGATGAATTTCCTTATCAATTTTTTTGGAATAGTTTAAGAATTGTTGTTAGTTTTTGAAAAGTTTGTTAGAATTCAGCAGTAAAGTCCTCAGGTTTGAGGCTTCTCTTTGTTGATAGACTTTTTATTCCTAACTAAATTCAGTCATTGTTATTGTCTTTTTGGGGCTTCTATTTCTTCTTGGCTCAATATTGGTAAGTTATATGTGTCCAAGAGTTTATCCATTTTTTAAAAGTTTTTTAATTTGTTAGGACATAGTTGTTCATAATAGTTTTTAATGATCATTTATATTTCTGTGGTGTCAGTTGTAGTGTTTCCTTTCACATTTCTGATTTTATTTATTTGAATTTTTAATCTTTTTTCTTGATCAATCTAGCTAGAAGTTTATTGACGTCCTTAATCTGTAAAAAACAAGTATTCATTTAATTGATCTTTTGTGTTTTTGACTCTATTTTGTTTATTTGTTACACTCTTTTTTGTTATTTATTTTCTTCTACTAATTTTAGTTTTTGTTTGTTCTTGCTTTTCAAGTTGTTTGAGGTCATTGACCAAATTATTGTTCAGGAAGAATTTGTTTAATTTCCAGTATCTGAAGTTCCTCTTGTTAGTGATTTCTTATTTTATTTCATTATGACCTGAGAAGATACTTGATATGATTTCATTTTTAAAAAAATATTTGTTGAGACTTGTTCTTTGGCCTAACATATGGCTGTTTCTGGAGAATGTTCTATAAGCTGATGAGCAAGTTGAATATTCTGTAGCAGTTGGATAAAATGTATTGTGAATTTTTGTTCATTTGGTCTATAGTGCCAGTTGAATCTTATGTTCTTTCTTGATCTTCTGTCTAGATGATCTCTCCAATGCTCGAAGTGGGGTTTTGACATTTCCAACTACCATGATGTTGGTGTCTATTTATTTAGCTTTAATAATGTTTACTATTTTTATATCTGGGTGCCCCAGTATTGGGTGCATATATATTTGCATTTGTTATATACTCTTGCCAATTTGATTTCATTATCCTTGCGTAATAATTTTTTTTGTCTTAAGTCTGTTTTGTCTGATATAAGTATACCACTTCTGCATGCCTTTGGTTTCTATTTACACAGATTATATTTTCTATACCTTTAATTTCAGTCTGTGTATCTTCTCAGTTGAAGTGAGTTTCTTGTGGGCAGCATATATGTGGGTTTTGTGTGTGGGTATGTGTGTGTGTGCGTGTGTGTGTGTGTGTGTGTGTGTGTGTGTGTGTGTGTGTTTCCATTCAACTAGTCTGTATCGTTAAATTAAATAATTTAGGTCATTCATTTTTAAAGCTATGTTCAAAGCTGCTATTGATAGTTGAGGACTTACTGCTGTCATTTTGTAATGTTTTCTGAGTGTATAGCATGTATTTTTTTGTTTCTTATCTCTCATTTTATTATTCAACTTACAATTTGGTGTGTGTGGGGGATAATGTTAGTTTTTTTCCCCACTTCTTATTGTTTGTGTATTTTCTCTATCAGTGAATTTTATACTTTTGTGTGTTTTCATGATGGCAGATTTTATTCTTTGCTTTCAGATGTAGTACGCCCTTTAGGCATTTTTTATGGTCTGTCTAATGGTGATAAATTTCTCATTTTTGTTTTTTCTTGGTGTTACATTTGGATATGTATTCGTCTCTAAATTTCATGTTAAAATTTCATGTCCAGTGTTGAAGCTGAGGCCTAATGGACATATCTAGATTATGTGAATGAACCCCTCATGAATAGATTAATGAACAAAGTGAGTGCACCCAATAGACACATTTGATTGGTGGCTACTATATTGGACAGAACAGATATAGAGAATTTTAGTTATCTTAAGAACTTTCTTTTTACAGTGCTAAATGCTAAGATAATATTTACATTTCTAATTAATTATATAATTTTTACCTATGGAAGCTGATTAAAATATTACAGTATTATATTGATCTTCTTTTTAAGAGTCTATAAAAATGTCAAAAAAATGAATAATTTAAAAGTTAAGAAAAAAGATTAGAAAAAAATAGATAAACATAACATTAACTGAATAAAATTTTGAGTTATACTGAAGGGGAATTTTGAGGAACTGCACTCTCAGAAGTTTGAAGCCACAAAAGAAAAGCAAATCTATTTTTACTGCTTCTGTGTAAGTGTTGTTCAATGGGTATACACTTTCAATTGCAAGGTGAATAAGTTCTAAAGATCTGCTATAAACATGGAACCTATAGTTAAAAATACAGTATTGCTTACTTTACAATATGTTAAAAGGATAGCTCTCAATTTAAGTATTTTTTTAAAGCAGGATTTATTGAGAGGACAGAAAAGTTTCCACAGTGGAAGGGGACCCGAAGGGGTTGCCCAATTTAAGTATTCATAACACACACACACACACAACCAGAAAGCTAAAAATAACATGACCACATTTTTGGAGATGATAGAAATGTTTAGCACTTTAATTTTGATGATAGTATCACAGTTGTGTGCATATGTACAATGTCATCAAAGTGTATACATTACATAAGTGCAATATTTTGTCCATCAAATATTCTCAATGAAATTTACATTTTTTTCACTTATTAAAAAAATTCTGGTGGTTTTTCTTCTTTGAAAAACTTGCCCATAGCAGGTCTTTCTGCCTTGAATCTTCCTTCCTCCTTTTTCTCCTTTTCTTGCTAATAAACTTTGTTTGAAAACTTAAAACAAAATTCCTTTCCAAAGTTTTCTAAGTTTTGACACAGATGTTGAGTTATATTGGACAGTTGTAACTCAAAATGAAAATTTACTTTAAAAAAACCCCAAATCAAAAAAACTTAGTATTATAGTGTTTCTAGTTTTTATTTACCTGAGGTGATGGCAAACAATAAAAAGCAAAATTATTTATACCAGGGGAGTAGAAAAGAAAAATTTTGTTTGTTTATTTTTTATCACCTATTTAGCTTTAAGAACTAGGGAGTAATACAAATAGTAAATTTTACCTTTGTGGATTAAATAAGTTAGTGTTCCTTCCAAAAGTACAAACTATCAATGAGTTATTAGTTTAGACCTCACAGAAACTCCAAACATGTAATTTATAGTAATTATTGCAATCCTTCCTTATAGGGTTTTCCAGATGATTTGTAATAAAGTCCAACTAAATACTGTTTAAAAACATACTCCTTGGAATAACAGCCTTTTGTAGCACAATGCACTACAGACATAAACATGTCACCTTCTTTTAAATATCATATAATAGAGATTTAAAACAATATATATATTATCTAGAATAGCCTTAATTGTAATTTGTAGGAGTGAGATCATAAGAGGAGGACAAGTCAGAAGAACACAAGTTTGATTTAAAGAAAGTGGGTAAAAGGCAGGGATGAAAGAATGGGATTATACTCAAAATGGTGAGTACCTTTCCTCAGAATAATTCCACAAATTAGTCACCATTATTTCATTCACATTTGCATGAGTCACCAATGGCCTGTCTTTATGCAAACATGAGCAGCACAGGGGCCACTGAGAACATAAACTGAAATAGAAAGCAATTCAGGAAAAAAATAAGAGATACAGTGGCTAAGGAAGCTAGATTAGAGAACACCCCCACAAAGACTACTGAAATTATTTGTAATCAAGTCTAAACATTTTGTTTTTGGAACATTTCAACAAATGTAAACAGAGAAATGAACCCATATGTACATGCAATAGACTAAATGTTTTTGTCCTTCCAAAATTGATATAATAATTCCAATGCCTAGTATGATGATATTTGGAGATTGAGGCTTTGGTGGTAATTATGGCTAGATTAAGTCATGAGAAAGGAGCACCCAAGATGATATATATGTTTTTATAAAGATGAAGGGACCAGAGCTTTCTCTTTATTTGCCATGTGAAAACACAATGAGAAGACAGGGAAGAGTGTCCTCACCATACTCCTGATCTTCAGGCATCTTGGTTTTAGACTTCTCAAGCTCTAGAACTGTGAGAAATAAATATTGTTTAAGCCACACAGTCTATGTTATCCTGTTATAGCAACTTGAACTAGGACAGTACTTATCACCTGCCTTCAATAATTACCAATTTATGAGCAAACTTGTATTACTTTTTTTTTTTTAAATCTACTCTCCTTCACCCAGTGGGTTCTTTCTAAGCAAATTTTAGGGCATTTCTACAGAACAGGTTTTTCTTCACAGTGAATTGGGTAAGATAAGTAGTGTATTTTTACTGCTGCCGTGACAATATTTACACCTTAAAAACATTGAGAGTTACAAAGAAAAACAATAAAATGTAAAATGTATTAAGTTATTTTAAAGAGGTAAGAATAGGGAATATGGGAAGGGATAATCTATTGTTGACAAAGGATAAGAAAGAACCCTAAGGATGTGCTGTCTGGACTGAAATTTGAAGGTCAGATAGGAGTTAGCCAATAATGTTTTTCCAGCATTTTAGAAAAGCATTAAATTGCTAATTAATAAGAGAATGAAACATTTACAGAATTCTTATTTTGTGCAGTGCCTTTTATACTAGGGTTTTAAAGATGGAGAAAACCTGATTAGTCAAGTATCAGTAGAGTAAATATTTGTTAAGCATGTGTAAATATGAATTTAAAAGAAGATACTGCTAGCTGTTCAGTCATGTTAGAGAGCAAGGTGTCTATGGTGGCAGAGGCAGTGGTTCCAGTTGTAGTAGCAGTCCAGTAGGACAATAATGTTGTAGAATAGCAGCTGAAAGAGAATGGAGATGTGTGATGGCAATGGTGCTGTGTACAAGAGGAATTACCTACAATTTGGTGTTACAAGACTATGAAATATTTTTTTAACATACCTTCTAATGTAAGTGTAATATTTGAAAGATATTAGTGGGTAGTTTTTATTATAAATGATGTTTATTTAAATATAAGATATGATTCTTTCTTTAGAAAAACAAACTCAAAATTATGAACTTGTAAAATTAGGTCAGAGAAAATTTTCCAATACTCCAAACTTCATTAAGTGTTTCTGAGTGTTTTAATATATTCTCCAAAGAATAATAAGAATAATGGCAAATTATATCTGTTAAGGTTTAGTGTAATGATACATAAACCATTTTAGATTTTTCAGGCAGATAAGGGGCCCAACAAAGGGAAGTGGCAGTTTCAAATTTACAGTAAAAAAAATGGAAATTTAAAAAATAGGTAGAGGTGTGCAGTCATATTCAGGTGTTCATGTCATACTGAAGTGACAGTTAGAGTTCACGAAGTTGTTAGTGGTACCCAGCATCACAGCTATTCTATAGTTCTGAATCTAGTAAGGAGTAACCAGGTGCAGAGTTGAGCAGTTTATGGAAACATTTACCTTTACTAACTCTGTGCTTTGATTGCCATTGCTACAAGGAAAAAACAAAAACAAAAACAAAAACCCTTTTCTCTCTTCTATTTCTATCCACGTTCCTGAAAAAAAACTTAACTACCTTCACAATCTGATAACAAGATAATTTTTAAAATGTATATCCCAAGATGCCAGTACTTGTAATACAAAGAGAGAATAGGTGTAGATAAAATGAATTCTAATCACTACTAGGCAATATACAACATGCTATTTAAATCCAAGTATAATTATTCCAATGAATTTAATATTATCACTCAGTCTTGATGATAAAATATATAGTCCTTCCAGGTATATTTGTGGACATCTAGTACAATTTTTCTTTTGGTTTTTCAAGGAGATTTACCTTCTTTTATTTGGGAATGGTATTTAGAAACTAATGTATTGGTCCTATGTATGCCTATTGCAGCTTATATAACATTGCTTCTGATAGAAAGACACCCCAAACACTTTTGGACAAGTGAAGTGCCTTGCACACAGCAAAGGGGTCTTTGAATACACAGAGACCAAAGAGTGATGCCAGATGTAGGTATCTGGGCACCCCATCCCACATCATGCACCAGTCCCTTGCAGGGACCAAAGTCCTGATTGGTAAATGAGAATAGATGAGTGCTGCTAAGACACCATGGATTGGTGCACCCCCTCCCAGCCACGTTCAAGTTATTGGTCTCACACAAGGAGTCCTGGTTAGAGCACAATAGTGGGAAATTGGAGCCCAAGTGGAATGGGGAGCAAAACATGTGCCTGGTCAGCTAACAGGAGTGTGGCTTCCACCAGTGGGGTCCTGTAGCCAGCTCCCAGGCAAGGAAAGCCCACCTTTGAAAAGTGCACCCAAGTGACACCTGCTGCTAGCAGCTGGTGGCCATCTTCTCAGCCAGATCAGAAAGAATCACCTCCAAGTCCTGCATGCCTACAAAGTGAATCTCCCCTTCCCCATGGCAGGAAACTCACTCTTTTTCTAGAGTAGAGTAGAGTGTAGACTTGAACAGAGAGGGAGTGACATGAAAGACACGTGAAGGTTTTCTTGGTGGGATGACTTCAGGGCTGCAAACCTCAGATAGCAAATGGGGGAACCCATCCCTATCTTGCTTTCTGCAGAGTACTAACAACTGAAAACTAACCCAAATAGATTAAAAGCAGGGGAGAAAATCTACAGGAGAGAAATCTACCATAGGGTGGAACAAGGAGCAGAAGTGAATGCCACTCCCTCTTCAATTGAATGACCTATATTATTAAATCTACAAGACAGGGTCATTGACTAGCTTCAGAGAAACCCAAATAAAGAGAAATTATACTGAGGGAAAAGAAACCTGTCACAAATGAGGAAAAATTAACAAAAAAAATAGGTAACCCTCAGGGTCCTAAAGAGACAGCACCCAAAAAAGCAGTTATCAGAGCAAAACAATGGAAACTCCCCAAAACAACTAGTCCCAGATGACAGTCACAGAAATTAGAGATTGGATGGCTAAGATGAACAGAAAAAAACAAGAGAAACTAGAAACAAAACTCACTGACGTCATACAGGAAATAAAAATGGAATTGACTAATTTCAGAGTTGACTAAAATAATAGAAATGAAAAACTCCATCCTGGAAATCAGAAACATAGTAACAAACATAGGAAGCAGGATCAACCAATCAAAGGAAAAACTCTCAGAGCTTGAAGAACAAAATATGGAATTAACACAGTCTGTTAAAAACATGGTGGAAAAAAGCTCAAAAAGAAGGAGCAAAGCCTCTCAGAGACATGGGACTATGTCAAGAAGCCAAATATATGCCCGATTGGTATCCCTGAAGCAGAAAGGAAAACTGAGAACATCATAGAACAAACATTCTATGAGGTAATCTTGGAAAAACATTTCACATCTTGCTAGAGAGGTGACAATTCAAGCACAAGAGATTCAGAAAACCTCTCAAGGTATCACATGAGAAGATCATCACCAAGACAAAGTAATTCAATTACAAAGTAAGCATGAAAGAAAAAAAATATAAAGGCAACAAGAGAGAAAAATCAGATTATCTACCAAGGAAGATCAATCAGAATTGCTCCAGACTTATTTGCAGAAATACTACAAGCCAGAAGGGACTGGGATCCAATCTTTAATGTTCCTAAAGATAAGCAATTTCAGCCAAAAACTTTCCTACCCTGACAAACTAAACTTCATTAATTATGGAGAATTAAAAGCCTTGCCAGACATTCAATCCCTAAGAGAATATGCTGCTTTCAGACCTGCTATTAAGAAGACACTTTAGAAGGTATTGAGCAAACACATAAAATAAGTAAATAATAATAAAAAAGAACAGCCATACCCATCACAAAAGTACAGGAAAGGACAGAGTTAACAGAGCATATAGAATACTCACAAAAATGAAAATACACTCATATATAATTACAAAAGTAAAAGGGAAACAAAGCAATCCCCTAGGTGCCCTATTACAGACATAAACTCTCACTTCTTAATAATCAATTTGAACATGAATGGACTAAATGGACCACTGAAGAGACATAAAGTGGCAAACTGGATAAAGAAGCATGTTCAAACATTCTGTTGCCTCCAGAACACTCATCTCAAACCAAAGGACATCCTCAGGCTCAAAGGTGGTAAGAAAATGGTCTTTCAGGCAAATGGAAAATAGAAGAGAATAGGTATAGTTATTCTGATATCAGACAAATCAAACCATCAAAAGTTAAAATGGACATGGAAGGACACCACATAATGATAAAAGGCCCAATCCACCAGCAAGAAATATATATGCAACTTAAGCATATAAGTACCCAACACAGAAGCAGTTGGTTTTATAAGTAAAATAAGTAGATTAAGAGAGGACATTAACTCTCACATATTCATAGTTGGAGACCTAATACCCCACTAACAGCATTAGATAGACTATCGAGGTAAAAAAACAACAAGGAGATCTGGAACCTTAACTCAACACTTAATCAAATGGATTTAATAGATACCTACAGAACACTCCAGCCAACAGCAGCAGAGTATATATTCTTCTCATCAGTACATGTAACATACTCTAAGATTGATCACATTCTTGGACATAAATCAAGTGTGAATAAATTTCAAAAGATCAAAGTAATTACCATGCATCCTCTCAGATCACAGTGGAATAAAAATAAATATCGCCACCAAGAAGAGCCCCAAAACACACAATGACATGGACTCTAAACAATATGCTGCTGTACAACTTCTGAATCAGCATGTAAATCAAGACAAAAATAAAAAGATTCTTGGAAACACATGAAAACAAAGACATATCTTATTAGAATCTTGAGATTGCCAGGAAAGCTGTATTAAGAGGATAACTTATAGGATTGCAAGCACACATCAAGAAAGCAGAAAGATCTCAAGTAAACAGCCTAACAGCACACCTAAAGGAGTTGGAAAGGCAGGATCATCTAAATCCTAATTACAGCAGAAGAATTCAGATCATCAAGATAAAATTACAATTGTAGGATATAAAAGATAAAAATATCTAAAAGGATCAACAAGACAAAAATTTGTTTTTTTGAAAGGATAAATAGAATTGATGGACCCCTAGACAGACTGACTAAAAATAGAGAAAGAAAGTCCAAATAAACACAATTAGAAATGCAGAAAGTGAAGTCACCACTGACTGTGAATAAATTATAAAGATTACCAGAAAGTACTATACACACTTGTATGGAAACAAATTCGAAAACCTAAATGAAATGGAGAACTTTCTGACATCACACAACCTCCCAAGACTGAAACAAAAAGAAATTGAAACTCTAAGCAGACCAATAATAATCCAGGAATTTGACTCAGTCATAAGAAATCTCTCCACCAAAGACAGCCCCAGACCAGACTCTAGTTGACAGTACAAGGCACACTAGGAGATGATAGCAATCTTATTGAAAGTATTCCAGGCAATTGAGAATGATGAAATGTTCCCCAACTCATTTTATGAAGTTAACCTCATACTGATACCCAAGCCTGGCAAGGACCCAACAAGAAAAAAGAATTACAGGCCAATCTCCTTGATGAACCAGACATAAAAATTCTCAACAGGATTCTAACAAATTAGATCCAACAACACACCACAAGCATCATCCACCATGACCAGGCGCGCTTTATTCCTGGGATGCAGGGCTGGTTAAACATTCACAAGACCATAAATGTAAATTAACACACACAGATGTAAAACCAACAACCACATGATTATATCATTTGATATAGAAAAAACATTAGACATAAACTCTTGAGCACCTAGGCATAAATGGAATATTCCTCAAAACAGTAAGAGCCATGTGTAATAAACCCACAGCCTACATTTTGCTCATTAGGAACAGGAATAAGAAAGGATGCCTAGTCTCACCACTCCTGTTCAGCATAGTACTAGAAGTCCTAGGTAGAACAATCAGGAAAGAGAAGGAAATCATGGGTATCCAAAGAGGAAAAGAGGAAGTTAAGCTATCCCTCTTTGCAGATGATATGATTCTATACCTTGAAAACCCTAGGGAGTCAAAAGCCTCCTTGCACTGATAAATAACCTCATTAAAGTTTCAGGTTACAAAACAACATGCAAAGGACAATTGCATTTCTATATACCAGCAACAAGTAGGCAGATAACCAAATAAAAAGCTCATTATTCACAATAGTCACACACACACACACACACACACACACACACACACACACACACACACACACAAATGAAATACTTTGGCATTCACCTAAGCAGAGCTGCAACAGACCTTTACAAGAACTATAAAACACTGTTCAAAGAAAT
The DNA here is from genome assembly GCF_000164805.1 of Carlito syrichta. Classification (NCBI taxonomy): domain Eukaryota; kingdom Metazoa; phylum Chordata; class Mammalia; order Primates; family Tarsiidae; genus Carlito; species Carlito syrichta. Next base: position 344,127 of record NW_007223833.1, on the reverse strand, counting down.
CAAGGTTGACACAAACAAATGGAAAAACATTCCATGCTCATGAACTGGAAAAATCCTTTTGTCAAGATGCCCATCCTACCCAAGGAAATCTACAGATTCAATATCCATCAAATTACCGAGATCAGTTTTCTCAGACCTAGAAACAACAATACACAAATTCATATGGAAACAAAAAAGAGCACAAATAGCTATAACAATTTTCAGCAGAAGGAACAAAGCAGGAGTTATCATACTTTCAGATTTTAAACTTTATTACAAGACTACAGCAACCAAAACAGCTTGATATTGGTACAGGAATTGGCACATAGACCAATGGAGCAAGACAGAGATTCTGGAAGCAAAAACATGGTTTCTCAACCAACTCATCTTCAATAAAGTCATCAAAAACCGTCACTGGTGAAAGGAGATAATATTTAGCAAATATGCTGAGAAAACTGACTGACTACATGCAGAAGAATGAAATCAGACCCCTACTTACCACCATTTACAAAAATCAACTCAAAATGAATCAAAGACTTAAATGTAAAAACTCAAACTATAAGAATCCTAGAAGAAAACGTATGAAATACTTTTATGCACATTTGTTTTTAATGTTTTACTATTAAATATTTATTTAACAATTAACATTATAAGTTTAATTTGTTTTGCATTATTGGAGGTATGTCTTCAAGGTAAGTTTTTAGCAGTGTGATTTCTGAGTCAAAAAGTAAATGTATGTGCAGCTTTCCTAGGTATTGCCAAATTATCTTACAAAGGGATTACATTATTTTTTTGCACTTCTGCAAGCATTATAAAAGAATGCTAATTTTTCTACATATTCACAGAGACGTTTCGAGTTTTTTGAATCTCAGGTGCACATGGGTCCTTTTAATACCTAGATTAGGCCTTCTTTTATTTTCAGAAATCATCTTAGATTGCATTTTAAAATAAGATATTGTCTCTTGTTTTGTTTTTCTTATTCAGGGACTTCAATGAAACATGCTAGACTTCTTTGCTTAGCTTCTTTATTGATTACTTTCTCTGATTATTTTAAAAACATATTTCTTTTTTTCACTTTTTGTTCTTTTGACTGTTTTCGTTTATGTCTTCAAGTCCCCTTTTGTACTTTTAGTAAAATCTGTTTTCTTATGGGCATGAGATAACTAAGAATCTGTCATTTCTGTGATCATTTTAACTTTTTAAAAATTTCTTCATATATAAATTTTAAAATCTATATGTTCCTGAACTTTTAAATTTATGATTTGTGATGTTTTATTTCATGTCCAAAATGCTTGCTAAGACAATTAACTTAAATTGTATTTCTGTGTTACTAATTTTCATTGCCTTATTTATTTTAAATAAAATGACATTTTTGTTAGTCTAAATGTTACAATTCTTTTGTTAATTTTTTAAATAGTAACTACTGTAGTTTAGATATAACTTATTTGTCACCACAAAATCTTATGTTGAAATTTGATTTCCCGTGTGGTGATGTTGGAAAATGGGGCCTAGTGTGAGGTGTTTGAGTCATGGGGACAGATCTTTTATAAATAGATTAATGCCCTCCATGGGGGGGGGCAGGTGAGTGAGTTCTCACTCCAGTAGTTCCCATAAAAGCTGGAGAGCTGGTTGTTAAAAAGAGCCTGGCACATACCCCTCCCCCGCCCCGCGCTTACCTCCGCCATCCACTATGAGCAGAAGCAGTCTGAAGCTTTCCCACTTGCCTGCTTGGGAACCTTCTAGTCAGTAGAACCACGAACTAGATAAACCTGTATTCGTTGTAAGTGACTTAGCCTCAGATTTCCCTTTATAGCAACATAAAATGGACTAAAACAGTCATATTATATGGACGTTACTTACTTTGTCAGAAAGAGAAAGAGAAAGAGAGAGAGGTTGAGGGCTTCTGGAATTTTTGGAATGTGACTACAGGCATAAATTATAAATTGCCTCACCAGGCTCCCTAGTAGTGATTTGAAACTATTTTCAGGACAATTGTGCACTGGGGTAAAAAACAAAACAAAAACAAATAAAACTCCTAGGTATTATTAGATAGTGGTTCTGAACTGTTGCTAATATCTGGAGACCCGAAATGCAAATGTGGTATGTCAGTCTGGCTGTGGGCTTATGGAGGTGAGGCTATAGATTAATTTTTTACTTAAGTCCTTCACCTTCTCACGGAGCATCCAGTGGGACTCATTTCCCCTTCTCTGGGAAAGGATGTACTTAATCCCTAGCAAAATCATCTCATTGTTTTCCTTATTTTTTGAATGAGGAACTATTACAGCATGAATTGCTAGGTGAGTGCCCCTGGAACCATCTCTGCTACTGCTATAAATACTACATCTCAAAAGGTGGGAGAGTGTGGGTGGGGATTGATAAGATTATGCAGAGCTGGTGTTTCCAATTTCATATTTATTATTCTTGCCTTTTTGGCGCATACTTAAACCAGCGGTTAAGGAGAATCACTATTTTAAAACCGTTTAATCAGGCAGTAATTTCAATATTTCTGACTTTAGATGTGATATCTTTCCCAGAGCCAATTAACACTGACTTTGGCACCTAGTATATTAATCCTAAATGCTTTGTCTTTAGCCACTGTCCATCACTGAAGAAAAGCAGAAGCATTTTGTCTTAATGGGGATATACACAAGTCTTTTCTACTGTCTTGCCTTGAAGCTATGTCGTTCTCTGGGTCTTTGTTTCTTAATATAGTTAAGTGCCATCTTGGTCATCTTCATAGTTAACAGAACACACTGGTTCATTATATTTATAACATTTCCATTGTAATTTATGGACAAAAAGAGTAAACATCCTAGATGCTGTAATAAAAAATATGTGCAGGAGACTGAGATATACTCTCTGTGAAAATTCAAGGCCATGTTGTGGTTTCTAAGGGCCCAGTGGTTTTCTGCATGAGATGACCTTTAAAAATGAAAGGTTATTTGTGTCATTTGAGAAACGCAACAGACACAAAAAAGAGTATGGTACTGAATGGATCCCTTGTGATTTTAGAGACAATACACAGGATGTTTGTCATATGATTGTAGCCTATTTTCTGGATTTTCTATGAGGCTGCTGGTTTTTGTATGTCACAGAGGAAGAAATGACTCTACGTGAGATATGGCTGCAATATGAGCTACTCTGAGACTTGAGAAGTATCTGTGGCAGATATTGTATAGCAAGTTTCAATATTAGAATAATGGCCCAGACCCAGGGATTTTCAGGAAAGCCGTATTCTATTCTGACAATAAATTTCGTTCGTGAAAAAGCAGCCTTTGATTTGCCACTGAAACACAAAGTGACTATGCACCCCCAATTGCCTGTTATGAACTGAGTATTATCTGATCTGCCCAGCCATAAAATTAATTGTGCACAGTAGCATTTTGCTATAAAATGGAAATGGTATGTGAAAGACTGGGAATGAACAGAATCAAAAAGAATGAGTAAACAGCTCTTGTTGGTGGCTCAGACTCCGCTTGTGTCTGCTTCTTCTGCTTGGCTGGTTCTTCCTTAACTCATATTTTTTTGTCACATGCAGAGTTACCATAACTAATTTAAAAAGAAGAAAAAACTCAGGCATGATTTGTGAACTCATATGCATGGTATTCTGGCACTAGATAGAAGTGGACGGGCATTCCATTACAGCCCCACCCAGGAGAAGCTCTAAAAACATTGGTGAAGCAAAAACTTTCCAATGGGCAGAAGTTTCTGTGGCATTTTTAAGATCTTGTGAAATAGTTTTTTTGCTCTAAACAATGTCCTATACTTCAATTATTCATTCATCCTCTCTTCAACTCAATCTCCTAGCAAGCACAAATCTTTTCACTATAATCATTCTCTTTGTTTTCTATAATGTCATATAGTTGGACCATAGAGTATAAAATTGGCTTCTTTTGTTAAGCAATATCCATTTTAAATTTATCTTTTTTTATAGCTTTGTAATTTATTTCGTTTAACGGGGGTAAAATCTACATAAAATTTACCAACTTGAAAATTTTTAAGTGCACAACTTAGTGACATTAAATACATTCCCATTTTTGTGCAACCGTTACCACCATCCAACTCTGTAATGCTTTTATTTTGCACAACTGAAATTCTATACCCATTAAATAATAACTCAGTTGGGCTCGGTGGCTCAGCCTGTAATCCTGTGCTTTGGGAGGCCGAGGTGAGTGGATTGCCTGAGCCCTCGGGTTCGAGACCTGCCTGGGCAGCTTGGTGAGACCTCATCTCTACAATAAATAAATAAAAAAATAATAATAATTAGCTGGGTGTGGTAGCGCATGCCTGTAGTTCCAGCTACTTGGAAGGCTGAAGTGGAAGGATAACCTGAACCCAGCAGGTCGAGGCTGCGGTGGCCGGGAGCAGCTGCTGCACTCCAGTCTGGGTGACAGAGTGAGACTCCAACTCAAAAAACAAAACAAAACAAAACAAAAAACCAATAACTCCCTTGTTTCCAGTCTCTGAAAACTTCTGTTCTTATAAATTAAGCTATTGTAAGTACCTCATATACGTGAAATCATACAGTGTTTGTCCTTTTATTACTGGCTTATTTCACTTGGCAAAATGTTCTCAAGTTTCATCCATGCCATTACATATGTCAGAATTTTCTTTCTTTTCAAGGATGAATATAATTTCATTGCAAAATAAATATACAAAATCTTTAACTTTTTTATATACTAGAAGTGAGCTATCTAAAAATAAATCAAAACAATGCAATAGCTATTGCGATGAAAATTTGAAATATTCAAAAATTAATTAACCAAGGAAATGAAAGATCTGAAAACTGAAAACTATAAAACATTGATGAAGAAAACTGAAGATGATACAAGTAAAAATTAAAAGATATTCTGCATTAATCATTTAAAAGAATTATTATAAAGATATTGTTACCAGTATTTTGACTGTAATATCCATGCCACTCAAAAAGTTCTATAGATTCAATGCAATTCTTATTAAAATTTCAACATCATATTTAACAGAAATAAAAAAAATCTAAATTTCATATGGAACACAAAAGACTTCAAATAGCCAAAGCAATCTTGATCATAAAGAAAAACCTGGAAGTATAACCCTACCTGATTTCAAAGTCTATAGAAAAGCTATAGTAATCAAAAAAGCATGAGACTGTAAAAAACATTGACCAATAGAATGAAATAGCGAGCCCAGAAACATATTAATGAATTTTTGGTCAATTAATTTTCAACAAAGAAGTCAAAAACATGCAATGAATAAAGAAAACTCTCTTTAAAATATGGTGCTAGGAAAGCAATATCCAAATGGACAAGAAAAAAAAAATACAACCTCACCTCACATCATATGCACAAATCAACTCAAAATGGATTAAAGACTTAAACATAAGACATAAAATTTCAAACCTACTAGAAGAAAACATAGAATAAAATCTTTATGACATTGGTCTTGGCAATGAGTATTTGGATATGACCCTAAAAGCACAGACAACAACAAGAAAAGACGAGTAAGATTATATCAAACTCAAAAACTTGTACAGCAAAAGAAACAAAGAAAAAAAATCAATGGAGAGAGGAGACCACCTATGGATTGAAAAAATATATTTGCAAACTATGCATCTGGCAAAGAGTTAATATCATAATAGTAGAAGAAATTCAAGCAACTGAATAATAAGAAAAAAAATAGCCTGATTAAAAATGAGCAAGGACCTGCTCATTTTTAGACATTTCTCAAAAGAAGACAAGCAGATGGCCAGTAGGTATATGAAAAAATTCTGAACTTCACAAATCACCAGGGAAATGCAAATTAAAACCACAATGAGATACAGCCACACACCTGTTAGGATGACAATTATAGAAAAAAAAGGTAAGTGCTGGTAAGAATGTGGAGAAAAGGAAGTTCTTGTACATTGTTGGTAGAGATTTAAATTAGTGTAGCCATTATGAAAAACAGTATGAAAGTTCAATTCCTCAAAAGATTTTTAAAAATTGTACTGCCATATGATCTAGAAACTCTACTATTGGGTGTGTATCCAAAGAATATGAAATCAGTATGTCAAAGAGATGCCTGCACTTCCATGCAGGTTGCTATTCACAATAATCAAGATATGAAATCAGCCTAAGTGCTTATCAACAGATGAATAGATAAAGTGAATGTGTTTTATATACACAATGGAATATTATCCAGCCTTTAACAAGGATGACTGCATAGATGAACATTATGTTAAGTAAAATAAGCTAGATGCAGAAAGACAAATACCAAATGATTTCACAAATGATTAAGTACAAATAGTGGAGTCTAGAAATTACCTTTAAGAAACAGAAAAAGATGACCACTGAGGGTTAGGGTTGGGGAAATTGGGAAGCTGTTGATCAAGGGACACAAAATTTCAGTTAGACAAAGGAATAAGTTCAAGAGATCTATTATGATGACTGTAGTTAATAACATTTTATAACTGAAAATTGCTGAGAGTAGATTTTGAGTGTTCTCACAACACACACACACATACACACACACACACACACACACACACACACACACACACACACACACACACACAATCAGCACTTGAGGGTAACGCATGTGTTAAAGAGCTTGATTTAGCCACTTACAGAAAACACTTTTGTTGCTTCCCCATTAAGTGTAATGTGAACTGTGAACTTGTCCTATGTCTCTATTATGTTGAGATAGTTTCTTTCATTTTCTAGTTTATTGAAATTATTTTTTAATCACAAAAAGCTAACAAATATTGTCAAATGTGCTTTTAGCATTAGTTGAGATGACATGTGAGTTTTAACTTTTTTCTATTAATATGGTGTATGATGTTGATTGAGTCCCATATTTTAAATCATTCTTAACTTCCAGTAATAAATCTGTCTTGGTCATTATGTGTAATCTTTTTAATGTGATATGAAATTCAGTTTGTTATTGTTTTGTCAAGGATTTTTACATCTATGCTCATCAAAGATGTTTGTGTATAATTTTCTTGAGTTTTTTTCCCTGGCTTTGGCATCAGAGTGGTGCCAGTCTCATAGAATGAGTTTGGAAATCTTTCTTTGTCTGTAATTTTTTGGAAGAGTTTGACAAGAATTGGTGTTAATTCTCAGAATGTTTGGTAGAATTCATCAGTAAAGCTATTTGATTCTGAGATTTTGTTTGTTGAGAATTTTTTATTATTAATTTGCCATTCTGTTACTTGTTTCTTTTTTTTTTTTCTTTTTCTTTTTTTTTTTTTTTTTGAGTCGGAGTCTCACTCTGTCACCCAGACTGGAGTGCAGTGGCCACTCCCGGCCACCACAGCCTCAACCTGCTGGGCTCCGGTGATCCTTCTGCTGGAACTACAGGCACACGTTACCATGCCCGGCTAATTTTTTGATTTATTGTAGAGATGAGGGCTCCCCAAGTTGCCCAGGCAGGTCTCGAACCCGCGGGTTCAGGCAATCCACTCACCTCAGCCTCCCAAGGCACAGGATTACAGGCTGAGCCACCGAGCCTGGCAGTTACTTGTTTCTTTATGTCTTATAGTTTTTTTGTACCTTCTTTCTTTCTTTACAACCTCCCTTCTGTTTAGTTTTGCTTTTATGGTGATATATTTTCTCTATTTTTTTTTGCATATCTTCCAATTTTTTGTTAACATGAGAATTGCCTTAACCTTATAAGGTAACCTTATATTTTTAACTGATGCTAACTCAAATTCAGTTGCATAAAATAAAAACAAATTCTACTATTCCTTTTTTTAATATATATTTTTTATTTTAAAGTCATGGGTTACAGTTAAGGGTTAGGTATAAAAATATTTATTGTACAGGTACCCTTGTTGATGAGGTGTGCCCCCCTTTCCCCAGACAGATATTGAATACCAAATAATCCCAGACAGATATTGAATACCATTAATCTCACTTCCCTTCCCTTCCTTGTCCCCCCCCATAGTTTCCTGCCACTGTCAATCCTTTTCTTATATTATTATGGTAGTTGTTCAAGTTTCACTTTGAATGAGAACATGTGATGCTCAGATCTTTGTTTCTGTGAGAGATCACTCATTATTATAAATCCTAATTCCACCCAGGTTGCTGCAAAATTCATGATTTTATTCTTTTTCATGATTTTATTCTTTTTTATGGCTGCGTAATATTCCATTGTGTATATGTACTGCATTTTTAAAATCAGTCCTCTTTTACTGGACAGCATAGTTGATTCCATGATCTTGAATTTGTGAACAATGCTGTGATAAACATACATGTGCAGGTATTTTTTTTATAGAGTGATTTGAGTTCTTCAGGGTATATTCCCAGAAGGGAGATGGCAGGGTTATATGGAAGGTCGATTTTTAGAGCTTTTAGGAATTGCTACATTGATTTCCACAGAGGCTGTACTAGTTTACACTTCCACCAATAGTGTAGAAGTGTTCCCTTTTCGACACATCCTCTCCAGCATCTGTTATTTTTTGAGTTATTGATAATAGTCATTCTGACTGGGGTTAGGTGGTATCTCAGTGTGGTTTTGATTTGCATCTCCTTGATGATTAGTGAGGTTGAACATTTCTTCATGTGTCTGTTGGCTGCTCGGATGTCTTTCTTTGAGAAGTGTCTGTTCATATCTTTTGCCCACTTTGTAATAGGGTTGTTTGCTTTTTTCTCTTCAGTACGTTTGAGTTCCTTGTAGGTCCTAGATGTTAGGCCTTTGTCAGACATGGAGTTGGCAAATACCTTTTCCCAGTCTGTGAACTGTCTCCCTGTTCTCTTGATAGTTTCTTTGGCTTTGCAGAAGCTTATCAGTTTAATGAAGTCCCACTTGTCTATTTTATCTCTTATGGCCCATGCATTTCGGTTTTTGCTCAGGAATTGGATGCCAGTTCCAACTTCCATAAGGGTGTGTCCTGCATTTTCTAAAGTTCTTATGGCTTGAGGTTTTACATTTAGGTCTCTGATCCATTTAGAGGTGATTTTTGTGTATGGGGATAGATAGGGGTCCTGTTTGAATCTTCGACATGTGGTCAGCCAGTATTCCCATTTACTGAATAGATTCTCCTCTCCCCAGTGGTGGGTGGTGGAGGCTTTGTTGAAGATGAGTTGGTTGAGAAATTGAGGTTTTGCTTCTGGAATCTCAATTCTATTCCATTGGTCTATATATCTGTTCTTGTACCAATACCAGGCTGTTTTGATTATTGTAGCTTTATAGTAAAGTTTAAAGTCTGGTAGTGTGATACCTCCTGCTTTGTTTTTTTGCTGAGGATTGTTCTGGGTATTCTTGGTTGTTTGTGTTTCCATATGAATTCCTGTATTGTTTTTTTCTAGATCTGAGAAGAATGTTGCTGGTAATTTGATGGGTATTGTATTAAATCTGTAGATTGCCTTAGGTAAGATGGACATCTTCACAGTGTTGATTCTTTTAATCCATGAGCATGTGGTATTTTTCCACTTGTTTGTGTTGTCTTTGATTTCTTTGAGCAATGTTTTCTAGTTTTCATTGTAAAGGTCTTTCATTCTCTGGTTAGGAAGATGCCAAGGTATTTCATTTTTTTGTGTGGTTATTGTGAATGGAATTGTGCTTTTTATTTGGGTTTCTGTTTGTATATTATAGATATATAGAAATGTGATTGCACATTTATTTTATACCCTGAGACTTTGCCAAAGTCCTTTATCAGTGCAAGGAGGTTTTTGACAGATTCTCTTGTGTTTTCATGGTATATAGTCACGTTGTCTGCAAAGAGAGATAACTTGACTTCCTCTTTTCTTATTTGGATACCCCTGATCTCCTTCTCATTCTGATTGCTCTGGCCAGGACTTCTAATACTATATTGAACAGGAGGGGTGAGAGTGGACATCCTTGTCTTGTTGCAGTTTTCAGGGGAAATAGTTCCAATTTTTGTCTGTCTAGGAGTATGCTGGCTGTGGGTTTCTCATAGATGGCTTTTACTATTTTGAGGTATGTTTCATGTACGCCTAGATGTTTGAGGGTTTTTATAAAGAAGGAGTGCTGGATTTTATCAAAATTTTTTCTGCATCTAATGATATAATCATGTGGTTTTTCTTTTGACGTTTGTTGATGTATTTAATTGTATTTATGGTCTTATGAATGTTGAACATTCATCCCAGTGATGAAGCCTACTTGGGCAAGTTGGTAGATTTTGGAGATGTGTTGTTGAATCCGGTTTGCTAGGATTTTGTTGAGAATTTTAGCATCTATGTTCATCAAAGATATTGACCTGTAGTTCTCTTTTTTTGTTGGGTCTTTACTGGGTTTGGGTATCAATGTGATGTCAGTTTCATAAAATGATTTGGGGAGACTTCCTTCTTTCTCAATCACCTGGAATACTTTCAGTAGGATTGGTATCATTTCCTCCTTAATTATCTTATAGAATTCTTCTGGAAAGTCATCTGGTCTAGGGCTTTTTTTTTTTTTTGTAGGTAGTTTTCTTATTACATAGTCAATTTCCTTGATTGTTATTGGTCTATTTAGGGTCTCAATTTCTTCTTGTTTCAACCTAGGCAGGTTGTGTGATATCAGAAAGTCCTCCATTTCCTTAAGGTTTTCAAGTTTGTTTCCAACATACTAGTGTACATAGTACTCTCTAATGATCTTTTGTCTTTCTTCAGGGTCAGATGTGACTTCATCTTTTGTGTTTCTGATTGTGTTTATTTGGCCTTTTTCTCTTTTTCTTGGTCAGTCTAGCTAGGGGACCATTGATCTTTTTATCCTTTCAAAGAACCAGCTTTTTGTTTCATTGATTTTTTTTGGTATTATCTTTTTGTCTTCTATGTCCTGGATTTGGGCTTTTATTTTGGTGATCTGGATTCTTCTGCTGAAGTTAGGGTTTTGGTGGTCCTGCTTTTCCAGCTTCCTTAGGTGACTTGTTAGGCTGTTAATTTGTGATCCTTCTATTTTCTTCGTGTGCATTTGTAGAGATATGAATCCCCTCTTACTACAGCTTTCATGGCATTCCAGAGATTTTGGTAAGATGTTTCTTCATTTTCATTTGTTTTCAGGTATCTTTAAATCTCTGTTTTGATTTCATCATTGACCCAGGAGTTGTTTAGCATCATGCTGTTTAGTGTGCATGTCTTTGGGGGTTTTGGGGGAACCTTACTGGTATTGATATTTACTTTTATTCTACTGTGGTGCAAGAAGGTGCATGGCAAAAATTCAATCTTTTGAAATTTGTTTATGCTTGATTTATGGCCAAGTATGTGGTTGATCTTAGAATACGTTCCATGCAGTGATGAGTAGAATGTATACTCTGTGGTTGTTGGGTGGAGTGTTCTGTAGGTACAATAAGTCCATTTGTTCAAGAGTCACATTGAGGTTCCAGATCTCATTGCTGATTGTTTGTCTTGATGATCTGTCTAGGGTTGTGAGTGGGGTATTAAGTTCCCAGCTATGACAGTGTTAGAGTCAATATCTTTTTTGAGTTTACTTAGAAGCTGTTTTATGAAAGTTAGCACTCCTATCTTGGGTGCATATATGTTTAGGATGGATATTTCTTGTTGATGGATTGAATCTTTTATTATTATTTAGTGACCTTCTGTATCTTTTTCAATTTTTATAGCTTAAAGCATGTTTTGTCTGAGATTAATATCGCAACCCCTCCTTTCTTTTGTGTTCCGTTTGCCTGGAATTTTGTTTCCCATCCTCTTACTTTGAGTCTGTTACTGTTTTTTTCTAGTGAGATGCGTCTCTTGGAGGCAATATATTGTTGCCTGGTGGTATTTTATCCATTTTGTTATTCTGTGTCTTTTCAGTGGTACATTTAGTCCATTCACATTCAGGCTAATTATTGAAATGTGAGAGTTGATCCCTATCATATGGTTCTTATAGAGTTTCTTTATGTCTTACAGTTCTTTTTGTACCTTCTTTCTTTCTTTGCTGCCTTCCTTGTGTTTAGTTTTGTTTTTATGGTGATATATTTTCTCTATTTTCATTTGCATATATTCTAATTTTTTGTTAACATGGGAATTACCTTAACCTTACAAGGTAACCTTATATTTTTAGCTGATGATAACTTAAATTAAGCTGCATAAAAAGAAAAAAAATTCTTCTATTCCACTAGTGATATCATCAAAATGGTGGAGTAGAAGAAATGTGACTTTGCTCACTTTCACTAAATAAATATATAAATATACAGTGCCATATGTATCACCAGAAATATTCTAGAGCTCAAAAATAAGGTTGTGATACTCTAGAGCCCAAAAAGAAGTGAACAATTGCATACAAAAAGTAAAGAAACTGTGCACTCTAACCATGACACCTTTCCCCAAGTTGCCAGGCACCATTATGATAAGTTCCCCTAGACTCATGTTTTTACAGTGGTAAAAGTGAGATTGATGTGGACAGCCACCTTCCCTGCTACCTTCGATTCCTTTACTGGAAACTTGTATCTGCTTCAACACTTAGAAAGCATTGCAAGTGTGTGTAGCATAAAAAATCCTGTGGACAACTCGAAACAAAGGGTGAAGTTGGGCCTAGCAGCATCCAATACATGAATGTTGGTGACTGAGTTTTTTTTTTTTTAAATCTCTGCCTAAGGAGATACCAAATCAAAAAGGCTGTTCAGCAGCATTGCACTGTTGTATAGGCATGCTTTGTGGAACTCCTGGGTACAAGATTTTAGTCAGTCTTCTCATATAGCCAGGGTATCTCCTTTGGGAACCCCTCCAATTCAAGATAGGTAGCACTCTAAACATTTGTGAAAGCCTTGAAAAATCTGGGCTTAAATTCCATTGAGTGTTAAAAAAGAAGGCAACAATCTCAGGCTAAGCCAACTCAGCAGTCAATCTGAACAAAACTTCTAGATGTACATACTCTTGAAAGACCAGACAAAGCCCATCAGCAAAGACTGAAGTAAATGACTAATGTGTCAATGCAAAGATATAGGTGTACGTTTATTTTAATACAGTGCAAACAGAAAGCCATGACCTCTCCAAATGGACAAAAGAAGAAACCAATGATCAGCCCTGAAAAGATGACAGCATATGAGCTCTCACATTAATAATTCAAAATAGAAATTCTGAAGAAACTCAATGAACTGCAAGGTAACACAGAAAAATCAATCCAGAAATTTATTAGAGAAACTTAGTGAAAAGATTGAAATTTAAAGCAAAACAAAAACAAACAGAAGTCTTGAACCTGAGAAACAAAATAGCCAAACTGAAAATTGTATTAAAGGATCTCAGTACCCAAATTGATTCATCAGATAATCAATGAGCTTGAAGATAGGCTATTTGAAAATAATAGGCTGGGATCGGTGGCTCAGCTGTAATCCCATGCTTTGGGAGACCGAGGTGAGTGGATTGCCTGAGCCTGCGGGTTTGAGACCCGCCTGAGCAACTTGGCGAGACCTCATCTCTACAGTAAATCAAAAAACTAGCCGGGCATGGTTGCATGCACCTGTAATTCCGGCTACTCTGAAGGCTGAAGCGGAAGGATTGCCAGAGCCCAGCAGGTCGAGGCTATGGTGGCCGGGAGCAGCCATTGCACTTCAGTCTGGGTGACAGAGTGAGACTCCTACTCAAAAAAAAAAAAAAAAAAGAAAAAAAAAAGAATAAGAAAAGAATAATCAGAGCAGAAAAAAGAAAAAAGAATGAAAAAGAAAAAAAAATGCCCATGAGATCTAGAAAATAGCCTCAAATGAGAAAGTCTAGTAGTTATCGACCTACGAGAGGAAGTTGAGAAAGAACAACAGGTAGAAAATGTATTCAAATATATAATGACAGAAACTTGTATAGGCCTCAAGAAAGATATAAAGATTTAGGTACAGTAGGTCAAAGATCACCAAACAGTGTCAATCCAAATAAGAATACCCCAAAGCACTTAATAATCAAACCCTCAAAAGTCAAAGGGAACTAGAAGAGAAAAGAAGTAATATCATATGCAGGAACTCAGATTCATCTGGAATAGATTTCTCAGCAAAAACCTTACAGGCCAGGAGGCAGTGGGATGACATATTCAAAATGCTAAAGAAAAAAACTGAAAACAAACAAACAAACAAACAAAACTGCCAACTGGGATTACTATAACCTCCTCTGGGAAACCAGCGGACAAGCAAAACATTGCAACCAACTTTCATTTCTTTTTCTTTCATCTCAAGAGAGAAACTGAAATTCAGGAAGCTTCTTTCTGATTACACTGATATGCCAAGGAGGGAGTGAGATAAGCAAAAGCTCTGAATTCTCCAGCCATTTTGTGTGGTTTTTCTTCTTGATGATGAGTTCTTTTTGTTGCTGCAGAGCCTTGAGTGTTTTCTGGAGCGCTCACAGAGTTATTCTATACATTCTGTTGTTTACTTGATGTTTCCTTTAGGAAATAATCTTTTTAGTCAACATCTTGCTGGTATCGTCTCCGGGTGATTTTTTTAAAGCCCATGTTTCAAAAAGAAATTCTCTCTGACACATCTTTGGGTTATAGTTGTCTCCTATTAGCAAGGCTTATAACCTTACTGCGGAGGAAAGAGCTCTCACCTTATAATGGTGGTTTTAGTCATAGCTTCATGGTAGCATACAATAATTAGAGTTCAAGATTTGGGTCTGCTTCTTTCTTCTCATCTACCTACCTGTTTCTGGTCAATACATGATGATACTTGGAAGTAACACATTAATTTGCTCTTTGTGAATCATCAAATGTGTCTTTACTACAATTTAAAATATATATTTATGGCAGTTTTCTGTTTTGAGAAACTTGCCCATGGTGGTCTTTCTGCCACAAATCTTCCTTTTTTCATTCTCTTCTTGCTAATAAACTCTGTATATATATATATATATATATGAATACATATATTCATAAAGGTTAGCGTTTAGTGCAGCATATTTCAATGTTTGCTATATCTATCTTAGTTCCCAAACTATATTGCACATTCTACTATGTGGTCATTAAAAATTTGCCTTTACTTTTTCCCAGTCTGTAGGCTGTCTCCCTGCTCTCTTGATGGTTTCTTTGGCTTTGCAGAAGCTTATCAGTTTAATAAGTTCCCTCTTGTCTATCTTCTCTCTTATGACCTGTGGGTTTTGGGTTTTGTACAGAAATTGGATGCCAGTTCCGATTTCCATGAGGGTATTTCCTTCCTTTTCTAAGGTACTTATGGTTTGAGGTTTTACATTTAGGTCTCTGATCCATTTGGAGTTAACCTTTGTTCATGGGGATAGATAGGGGTCCTGTTTCAATCTTCTGCATGTGGTCAGCCAGTTTTCCTAAAAGCTCTAAAAATCGACCTTCCATATGATCCCACAATCCCCCTACTGGGAATATACCCTGAAGATCTCAAATCACTCTATAAAAAAGATACCTGCACATGTATGTTTATCGCAGTGTTGTTCACAATAGCAAGAACCTGGAAACAACCATGCTGCCCATCAAAAGAGGACTGGATTAAAAAAATGTGGTACATATACACGATGGAATACTACGCAGCCATAAAAAAGAACAAAATCATGAATTTCGCAGCAACCTGGATGGAACTAGAGTATATAATACTGAGTGACCTCTCTCAGAAACAAAGATCTGGGTATCACATGTTCTCACTCATATAATGGACCTGAACATCCAATGTAATACTATAAGAAAATGACTGACGGTATTGGGAAACTATAGGGTGGAGGGGGATGGGATTAACAGTAGCATATACCTGTCTGGGGATGGGAAAACACATCTTATCAACAGGGTGCCTGAATGAAACGTAATTGTACACCTAACCCTTAATAGTACTCCACAAAACCATAATAAAAAATATTGATTAATAAAAAAAAAAAAAAAATCTGCCTTTAGTTGAAATTCCTTGGGTCACACATTTCCACAATAGTAGCAGCTAGAGGACACAGAATTATTATGTCTTTGATGATTTCTTTTAAAGTTTTATGCTTTCTGTTATTTTCCTAAGAATCTTGAATTTGGCTGATTATTTTCTTCATTTTCTTTTTCTTTTATATATCAATATTTTTTATTTTGATATTATGGGGTACAGTTAAGGGTTAGGTATATAAATATGCTTCGTTCTGGCACCCTTGTTGATAAGGGGTGTCTCCCCATCCCCAGACAGATATTGACTACCATTAATCCCACCTCCCTTCCCCTCCCCCCCATAGTTTCCCACCACTGTCAGTCCTTTTCTTATAGTGTTACAATGGATGTTCAAGGTTCACTATATGAGTGAGAACATGTGATACTCAGATCTTTGTTTCTGTGAGAGGTCACTCAGTATTATTGACTCTAGTTCCATCCAGGTTGCTGTGAAGTTCATGATTTTGTTCTTTTTTATGGCTGTGTAGTATTCCATTTCTTTCTTCATTTTCTAACTTATTAATAGTGTCTCTGGAATAATTTTTCTATCTCCATCCTTTTGCATTTTATTTTGTGTGATTTTTCAAGTCTATCTACATTTTGAAAACTTTTTGTAACATTTATTTTATGTGCATTACTATAAATGACTAACTTCTATAATATTTTTATTTTTAAAATTTTATGCTGATCTCTGTGTGTTTATTTTTTATTTTCTCCTTCTGTCTTTTACTTCCTTTTTAGAGTTATTTTATCTCTAAGTTGAGCTCTCTCTCTTAATGAATATCTTTCTGTCTTTTTTTGTAACTATTCTTGATCATTTTTATAGTATCCTTGAGACATTTCTATTGAAATATTTGTTTTTTAACTTATATTCTTAAATTTATTTTATTTTTTAAATTTATTTGCTCTTTCTTTCTGATTATTATTCTTAAGAAGGATTGGCTTTGTACTAAAGAATCGTGTGTGTGTGTGTGTGTGTGTGTGTGTGTGTGTGTGATTATGTTTGTGTGTATATTAAGGTTAGGGAAAGATACAAAGCCAGAAATTTATTTCAAATGTTATATTTGGAAACAGACCTGAGTGGGGTTAAAAAATCTTCTATACATAATTTCTCTTCTGGGATAAATCTAAACTTGGTTTTGGTTTTCCTGAGGTCTTCACGACTAACAATAAGGCTACACAAATTCTGTGTTTTGTTACTTAACAATTGACCTCCTCACTTTAACAATTTGATTTGTTTTGATGCTTCTGTGTCAACCAGAAATTTTTTGTCAGCAAGTTTCTTTCTCAACTTTGCCTTCTTTATTTTCCTTATGTATTTCATTTATTTCCTTCATATCACAATTTTTTTTTCTTTTTTTTCTCCGATCAAAGGGTTGATGGATAGGACATTTGAGACTAAGCATATCTTTATTATGTTCTGACACTTAGAATGTATGCTTAGCTCTTAGAATACATATTGCAGAGTATTTACTAAAGTTCTTATTTGAGGTTCTGTTTATTTTACTTTGGTTCATTGAAGATGAAATTTTATTATTTCAATTTTTATGTTAGTTTAAGAAAGAGGAAACAACATAAAAATATTTTACATGCTGCTTTTAATTGAAAGCCCTGTTTTTAAAGTGTTTAAAAAATGTTTTCATTAGTTCTCACATTATACCCTCTTCTAAAAAATAAATAACCAACACACTGCTTAACAAATTAAAAAAGGTGTAGTTCAGTTAGTTGATGTGATTAAAATATAGCATGGAATTAATCTCAGAGTCTATTTTTTATGTTTTCTATGCCTTATATAATTTTTCACTTACTAAGTGCGCAAAAATTCTTTACTATGTAGAGTAGATGTGATTAAATACTAAAAAATGTTTTGAGATTTTTTACTGCAGTTGGTATCTACTTTTGCTTGTTAGGTAATGTTTGTGTCTCTAGCACTTCTGATAAGAAAACTCCCACATCGAGACAATAAAGACCATTAGTTCCTCAGGGCCTTGATGGAGCTGATGAACTGAGATCTTTTCCTACAGCAGGTGTTTCTTAGTACCCAAAGCATAGGTTTTCTTCTAACCGCCAGTTTGAACAAAGTATTGTCTGTGGGCACAATATAGGATTTAAATGGGTTACTCCAAATGTCCTGAAACTTCTATAGAATCAAATCCCAATCTCTTAAATTTGACAATGAACTGAGCGTCCTTATTTAGAATGGATAACTGGATTATCCTTACTCTTAACCCATTTATTTCTAATTCACTTTCTGAATTCCTCAATAATTAAATTGGAATACATGGCATAGTCTTGTACTGTTCTAGAAAAAGGTTGAAAATTAATCTTTTTGAAAATTAATTTATTCATTTTAAACTTCCTCTCTTGTTTTCTGATTCCTTCCATGTGGCAGAGGACATATTTATCCATTGTCACTCATTTTGAAGAATCTTCAAGACCAGATGCAAAAGAGAGAGATTCAGAAGGAGGCAGACATTTTTATTCTCACTTAATGAAAAGCTACTTTGAAAGTTCTGCTTTTTTCTCTAAACATTTTTATTTTCTTATTATTGATGCTGGAACTGTCTACCTCCTCTGTGGACAACAAAGAGATGTTTCCTATCTTAAAGACTAAAATTTAGCTATATCAGAGTATATTGCAATAAATGCAGTATGTATACAAAAAGTATCTACTAAAGTAAAAGAGGATAATATTTCAACACTTTAGTGCTTGTAGGGATAAAATATCACCATCAGCATCAAACACTAGCATTTATTGAGTGATTGTTTCCTCTGTCTAAGATGCATAAACTCATTTGATTGTCAAAACAATAACATAGGAGATGGCTATAAATGTTACCTCAATTCGACAGACAAAGAAATTAAAGTTTAAAGAAGTTATACTACTTGTCTATGGTTACACAGCTTTTTAATGCTGAAATCAAAATAATACCAGTCTATTTGTTGGGTGAGGTTATCCAACTTCTTGCAGCCCATCCCCAATTTCATGATTAGAACCGGCTTTGTCTCTAACATCCTGCGTTTTTAAAATTGATGTTTGTGCTGTGACTGGGTAACATGGATAAGCAGCTATAGAGCAATAACATGGCTAATCAAGAAAATATCTCTTATTCATGAATGAAGGAGTAGAAGTCTGTACTATCTAGGAGTCTGTGGTGAATTTAGTGCTTGGAATGGTAGGCAAGTATCAACAGCCTTTTAATCTGTGTGGAACCTTGGAAGAAGTTAGAGTGGTCCTCTTTAGGGATAAGGTTACAGAGAACTTGAATCGATTGAAAAGAACTTCTAATAAATTAATGCTCTGCCCTAACTCTTCAAACTTTCTAGTATTACATTAATGTAGCCTACGTTCTTAAAAATCTAATTTAAATTAGTCAAATGACAATTATCAGGTTGACAAGCATTTGGATATACTTAAAGAAATTCTGGATCAAAATGGGAGTTTACCTTGGGCTATGCTTTTCTTTTATTAATAGTTAATGATGAGTTCCTTATGCTTGCTCCTTTTACTATCTTAAAAAGTTGCTCGAAGAGCAGAAGAGCTAAGCAATATTGATTAGCTGATGAAATTAAGATGTTTACAATAAAGGAGAGAATATTTAGGCTGCGCCCACAAATAATATTTACACTTTTAACTGATCAGATAAGTAAATCCAGAAAACCACTCAAATTGATTTTGTATTATTTTTTATCACTAGGAAAGTTGAAGTATTCTAAAGAGGACATATCAGCTTTTAACAAAGCTTTTCTGAATAACATCTTCGAAATCATCACCAGTCCTTGCAGGCTTGGGTTCTGATAGAGTCAGCTGTGATGAAAATAGATCGATACACTGTAAAAAGGACTAGCAAGATAATTTATAGCCAACAGAAATTGAAATACTAATTCAGAGAGAAGATTTCAAGATGAAATAATCCCCATATAAATACATACCTATATATACGTACATATAGATATATATTTATGTATTTTACATATATATATATAAAATTACCCTGACTACTGCATTTCTTAGCAAACCAAACTTTGCTTTTGTGTCTGTGCTACAAAGACAGTATTCTAGTAGAGTTTTATAGCAGTCTTTTTTCAATAATATCTATAGATTTTGCAAGTGCTTGAGAGTCAATGTTTTTAAACTTTCAGAGAGGTTGGTTTTGAGTGATAATTTTTCATAAGTAAGCATATCTATCTCTTATCCCAGATTCTTTACTTTTGTGACTTATTAGAAAGACACTAAACTCATACAATCTGAATATCAAGAAATAGAAATATATTTCATTTGTCTCTTTTATTATACATATTTATTTTTTCTTATTTACTCATAATATACATTTTTAGTTCTCATTGTCATGGAGTTTTACAATTCTACTGCTTGTGCACCTTGCTAATTATTCAATTCACAATGTATTTTAGATTCCCTTATCTGATAAAAACATCTGAGCAAATTACAGGCAAGAGAAAAATAATACATATCACTATTGCAGGTTTAAACTATCATAATCGTTTACTTTCTTGTCTAAGGATTTCTTGTCTTCCCTTTGTGCAAACATTTCATGACTCAGGTATAGGGCATCCTGAATATAACCTTCTTTATTAAACATTCTACTAGCATCACTCATGGTTGCTGAGTTGTGCAAGCTGTTGAAATAGATCTGGGAACCAACAAGTACCCTGATTACAAATAAGCCATGCTTTATTAATCTTCTAAATAGCTACACAAATATTCTTTTTCTCCCAACTTATTGAAAGAAAACAGCATAATAGGTCGATAAATGGAGCCAACAATAAAGCAAAGAACGTCATTGTTCAATTTTTAAAGTTATAGTTTATTCTTGTTATTTTGATCTTCTTAGGCACAAAGCGATTTAATGCTATTTCTGCTTCACTATGATAGTGCATTTATTAAAGTTAAAAGGTGCCGGGCTCGGTGACTCAGCTTGTAATCCTGTGCCTTGGGAGGCTGAGGTGAGTGGATTGCCTGAGCCCGCAGGTTCA
>NW_007223833.1:223108-323361 GCF_000164805.1 Carlito syrichta | reverse complement strand
AAAAAAAAAAAAAAAAGAAAAGTTAAAAGGTAAATATTAAAAGATTTACAGAGGTAACAGAAATAACTGTATATTTAATTATATTTATAAGCTGTTTGCATTAATTTTATTACATTTCAAGAGAAATTTTAAGGACTAATAAATATTATAAGGAGTTGTTGGTTTCACAAGATGAACTCTATGTGAAAGACATTGTGCTTATTATTATTTGAAAAAATGCAATGTAGTTTTATGTTTGTATCATGGTATACATGTAATGTGGAAAATACATATGATCAACTCTATGTGTAGGACAACTCATGTCCATAAGTGGGCATGAATATTTTTTTCATCAAAGGTGAAAAATCATTTGTCTAATATTTCCCTTCAAGATTATGTGCTTTTCTATCAATAGAAATATTAAATATTAAATAAAAATACTGATATAATAAAGAGATAACTCAGCAAAGACAAGTTTTAGACAAAACAAAGTACAACATACCAACAAGCTAATAAAACAAAATAGGATATACAGAACATGATGGATAATATAACTAAACAAATTTCAAAGGCTATCAGGCTTTGTATCCCTGATCATTTTTACCTGGAATCTGGGTGCCAGATTTTTAGTTAATACATCTCTAGTTGTTTTAAAATCATCTCAGCAAAAAGATACAAATTCCAATTTATGTGTAGCATTTTGCTGTGGTTTAATTAACAGAATTCTAAACTTTGTAGTGATACATTTAGTAATAGTGCATCTGACAGCCAATATTATCTAGGACTTAATCTATTAAATGCAACTTGGTTTTTTAACTCAGGCCTCATGCTTCAGAAATTTTCTTTTCCCCATGACCATTAAAGAACACTTTTTTCTAGACTTTATTTCTTCTAGAATGTAAATTAGTCAAATTAGACATTGATATCAATCCTGACAGCATCCAAGAAGTAACAGCTTCATGTACCAATGGACCAACATAATATATTTGCATTTTATCAATGATTTGGGGTTTTCAGAAGTCCAAGAAAATGAATTCAATGTTTGATAGCTCAAGTGCCATAATCAGCTCATGCTTGCACCAACATATGCTTATCATTCATAGCAGTTCTAAGATCCTCCCCATGCATCCTCCTCTGGGGGTCAGTGAAAGACATTGTGTTTATTATTATTTGAAAAAATGTAATGTAGGTTTATGTTTGTATTATGATATACGTGTAATGTGGAAAATACATGAGAAATGGCAGTATACTTGCAATCTTACAGAGAACGCATCTATAGTTACTGTTTTCTTATATTTTTTCTTGTCATTTTTTTGTTTTTATATAATTGTAATCACATGTGTATATAATAGTGCTTCCTCTTTTTATGTAACTCTAATAGTTTACTATGCTAGGAAGCTAATTATACACTTTATTTTAATGTCTGTGCACTATTAAATCAAGTACAAAGACATCATGTCCCTAAAGCTACAAATTGAGATTATTTATAATTTGTATCTCTTCAGCAAATGTGTTGAATACAAAGTCTTATACTTTAAGATAAATGCATAGTACATAGACTCAGAATTTATTGTACAAAAGGATTACTTTCTTATTTTATTTTTTTATTGCTAATTTTTTTCCAACAGTTTAAATTTTTTGTAGTCCTAACATTAATATGTAAGTGGACATGAATATATTTTTCATCAAAGGTGAAAAATCATTTGTCAACATTTCCCTTCAAGATTATGTGCTTTTCTATCAATAGAAATATTAAATAAAAATCCTGATATAATAAAGAGATAACCCAGCAAAGACAAGCATTAGACAAAACAAAGTACAACATATCAACAAGCTAATAAAACAAAATAGGATACACAGAACATGATGGATAATATAACTGACCAATACAAGATTAAATGAATTTCAAAGTCTATCAGGCCTTGTGTCTCTGACCATTTTTACCTGGAATCTGGATGCCAGATTTTTAGTTAATACATCTCTAGTTGTTTTAAAATCATCTGTATGTTCCAAGGTTCAAATTCTTTCAATTTTATTAATCTTTCTCTTCAGTGAAGAGAAAAGTGTCAGCTTTTTTGACTTTCCAAATTCATGGTACAAAGTCCTATTTCTTACTGTCTGCATGCAGGGTTGGAATATAGTCTTTTCAGTTAGATATTCTGGTGTTCTTTTTGAAAACATTCTTTTAAGAAGCAAAGAAACTCACTGAGACTTTCCAGTCTGACAAATCTGGTTTGAATTCTGACTCTGCACATAAGAGACTCTGGGACTTCGACCAATTTAATGAATGCATTCAACCCTAGTGTTCTCATTTATAAAATACAAATAAGCAAATTGACCCAGAAGATCCTGGTGAATTTTTGCTTAATATCACTCTCCATCTTCTTTTTCTTCCCAAAGAAACTCTGGCATAATTCAGATATTTACTCCTCATCCACATAGTTATGTATCAGAAATAAAACTTAAGAGACCTTCAGAGATAAGTCTAAATTTAATCTCATTGAAAAAATAACTTTCCAATTATAGTTTTAGGAATAGACATACGTGCGTACATCCCAATTCCTAAGACTCTATGAAGCTTGATGGATTTTTATTCAACACTTTGCTGAAAAGTCTGATAATTGTCCCAAAGCTCATTTGGTGGGTGAAAGGATGTAGATAATTTGCCGAACCACCACCAAAACTCATTCTCCATTCTCTTTCCAATTCAGTTTTTAATCCAGAAAATACCAAAACTGGAGCTCCCTTTGAATGTCAATTATGTTCTCAACTGCTTAGTTTATGGTGACTTTATAAAGTGAGGAAACATATCTGATTTCAGTTCTGCTGGCTCTGCTGACATGGAGTTAAGGGGAAGGCTATGAGTGAAATGTATGTTGCTTGGAATAGAGTGTTTAGTGAAGGGCTTAAAAGTGGTTTATATATATTTTATTAAAAATGAAAAAAAACTCACACGAATGATTTTTTACTTATTCATAAAATTGTATGCGTATATATGTATTTATCATATGTGCCAATGTGTGTGTGTGTGTGTATGTGTGTGTGTGTGTGTGTGTGTGTGTGTGTGTGTATTTAGGTGCTATATCTGGCAAAATAGTAACTCTAAACACTTTTCATGAAGGACACATCTGTCTCTACTATATTCTCATAGGGCTCCTTCATGTGAACATACAGTGATGGAAGCAATGGATGAATCAGTTCTCTATAGCCCCTAGGATTGTACTCTGACCATGAGCTATGGTAAAAAGAAGTCAATTTGTTTTACCAAATTTCAAAGTCTTCACATTCAGTACTCTGTCTTACTCTTTAAGTTCTCTTTTTATAAATACTCCAGGCAAACATATGTTTTCAACATTTTCCAAATATACTATCTGGCCTTTCCTAACCTGGCTCCCATATAGATCATCTCTTATTGTTCTTTCTGTTTGCCTTACATTAATAAAAACCCTTCTTTGCAAAGCTGGTCACTGAGAAGGAGATCAGTAAAATTTGAGAGCTAAAAATCTTCCCCAAGCACTGATGCTGAAGATCTGTAGCTATTTAGAGCTGTCAGAATCGGGCTAGGATGAGCCCACTGAGGATTCATTGGCCAAGTTAAACAAGGAATTTATGGAAATAGAAACTTACCAGAGATCAGAACATGGGATAAGAATTCATGGAGCTAGAACTTTTTCTGGAGGTTAACGTTGAAAAGGAAAAAGAAAGGAGAGAAAATGAGAGCAAGAGAGGAAATGAAAGGAAGGAAGGAAGGAAGGAAGGAAGGAAGGAAGGAAGGAAGGAAGGAAGGAAGGAGAGGGAGGGAGGAAGGGAGGAAGAGAGGGAAGGAGGGAAGAAAGCATGAAAGGAAGGAAGAAAAAGGGGGTGAGGGGGAGGGGAGGGAAGGGAGGAAAGGAGAGAGGGAGGAAGAAAGCCACCTTTAAGAAATAGGAAAAGTGTGTCAATGGCTAAGCATGAGAGTTTTGACTTTGAAGCTCTGTTGCTGGGCTTCCTTACCGTCTGTGGAGGAATCTGAACCATCAAGAGTGTTATCTCAGAGAGACAGGAGTGTGAAACAAGCTTCATGTTCAATGTCTTTGGGCAACAAGAAGTATTAGAAATAGAGGACTAATCAAACTTTAATTTTGTATCCAATTAGCATTTAGAAACAAACATATCTCTTTTATATCTAACAAAAATTTGTCAGTAGGTTAAGGTAACCTTAAGTATTTCAATTATGGTATGATAGTGCTTCAATGAATACATAAAAATAATTCTAACATTTGGTAAAGTTAGACATCATGACCCAATAAGGTGATAAAAATCAAATAAAGGAATGTTAAAATGACCTGCCACTAAAATGTATAGCAAATTTATCTTCTACTTCAAGTAAAAGCAAAAAAAAAAATCAATTAATAAAACGATTTCAATAAATCTCCCAGCCAATGGAATAAGTTGCTTCTCAAGTGATATATACAACTTTAGTAAAAGTTGAAAGGTGGTTTATGTGTTCTGATGATGTGTATAAGATATATGGCACACTGTGAGAAAATGTGATTTTGGGGAAAAGAAGCCTATATAAATATTTCTGTGATGGAATAGGCAGTGAAACTTCAATCATGCCAACAGAACTAATATTTATCATTAGTAATGCCAGGTGTTCCAGAATTTTACAAAACCCATTTTCTTTTTGCATAATGTGAACTTTGCAGGAAAGTATGCATAGTATAATAATAATATTGCACAGGCAGTTTCTCTTGAACATTTGAAAACAAAAGTCATAAAGGTGAACTATTATAGGTCAGAAAAATTGAGAAAATGGGTCTATACTACAAAAAATGTCTTGGAGAATCTATGTATTCAAGGAGAAGCAGTCAACAGATTCAAACAGCCAAGATTTGTCCTCGTGAAAATGCAGCAGACATTTTGATTACATTTGTCTCTTCCATGCTTGTTATATTAAAACTTAGGATGAAACACCGGCGTGTGAAGGTATCTTTTTTTAATAAAAATGATTTTCATTCCCATATCTTTATTTTACTTACTCATTTTTTTTTTATTTTAAAGATGTGGGGTACAATTCAGAATTAGGTATACAAGTGGTCATCATACAGGTAAAGCTTGGGCCTTTCTTTGGTACCCATTTTGCCTGGTTTGAGATCAGGTACCATTATTGATGCTGTGCCACCCCCACGATCCCCAGCCTGGCAGTATCCTGCTACTGCCAATCCCTTTCTTAGAGTATTATGGTAAATGTGCAAGGTCTGCTTATGAGTGAAAACATGTGGTACTCTTTGTTTCTGTGATAGATCATAGAGTGTGATAGACTCTAAGTCAACTCAAATTGCTGTGAAGTTCATATGTTTGTCCTTCTTCATGACTGTGTAATATTCCATTGTGTATATGTATTACAGTTTTTAATGCAGTCCAGTTTCGACGGGTAGCATGGTTGGTTCCATGTTTTTGCTATTGTGTGCAGGCTTCTCTTCTGTAGAATGATTTGAGTCCCTCTGGGTATATTTCCAGTAGGGGGATTGCTGGGTCATATGAAAGGTCAATATCTAGTTCTTTTAAAAATCACCACATTGTTTTCCAAAGAGGTTGCACTAGTTTACATTCTCACCAGAAGTGTAGAAGCGTTCCTTTTTCCTCCACATCCTCGCCAGCATCTGTTGTTTGTTTTATTAATGATGGCCATTCTTACTAGGGTTAGGTGGTAACTTAATGTGATTTTGATTTGCATTTCTCTGATGATTAGTAAGGTTGAGCACTTTTTCATGTGTCTGTTGACTGCCTACATATCCTCTTTTGAGAAGTGTATATTCATGTCTTTTGCAGACTTTTTTTTATTATCAATTTTTAATTTTGAAGATGTGGGTTACAATTCAGGGTTAAGTATACAAATGTTCATTATGCAGGTACCCTTATTGATGAGGTGTGTCCCACTCCCCTGGCAGTTTACCACTACTGCCAATCCCTTTCTTTTTCTATTTTTTTTTTTTCCTTTTTTGAGTAGGAGTCTCACTCCCCCAGGCTGGAGTGCAGTGGCATGATCATAGCCACCCCAGCATCAACCTGCTCTGCTCAGGTGTTTCTTCTGCGTCAGCCTTACAAGTGGCTAGAACTACAGGTGTGCACTACAATGCCTGGCTAAGTTTTTGATTTATTGTATAGATGAGGTCTCACCAAGTTGCTCAGGCTGTTCTTGAATCTGTGGGCTCAGGCAATTCCCTCATTTCGGTCTCCCAAAGTGCTGGAATTACTGGCGTGAGCCACTGTGCCTGGCCCAATCCCTTTCTTATAGTATTATAATAGTTCGAGGTCCACTTATGAGTGAGAACATGTAGTACTTAGTTCTTTGTTTCTGTGATAGATCACTCAGTATTACAGACTCTAAGTCCATCCAAGTTGTTGCAAAGTTCACAATTTTGTCCTGCTTTATGACTGTGTAGTATTCCGTTGTGTATATGTATCACTTTTTTTTTTAAATCTAGTCCTCTTTCAGTGGGCAATATGGTTGGTTCCATGTTTTTGCTATTGTGAATAATGCTGCAATAAACATGTATGCAGGTATCTTTTTTATAGAGTGATTTGAGTCTCTCTGGGTATATTCCCAGTAGGGGGATTGTGGGGTCAAATGGAAGGTCGATTTTTAGATCTTCTAGGAATCACCAAACTGTCTTCCACAAACGTTGTACTAGTGTACACTCCCACTAACAGTGTAGAAGTGTTCCCTTTCACCACATCTCCAGCATCTGTTGTTTTTTGAGTTATTGATGATGGCCATCCTGACTGGAGTTAGGTGGTATCTCAGTGTGATTTTAATTTGCATTTCTTTGATGACTAGTGAGACTGAGCATTTTTTTCATGTATCTGTTGGCTGCTCGTATGTCTTCTTTTGAGAAGTGTCTATTCATATCTTTTGCCCACTTTGTAATGAGGCTGTTTGTCTTTTTATTTTCACCACATTTGAGTTTCTTGTAGATCCTAGATGTTAGCTTTTTGTCAGATATATAGTTGGCAAATATTTTTTCCCAGTCTGTAGACTGTATTTCCATTCTCTTGATGGTTTCTTTGGCCTTTCAGAAGCTTTTCAGTTTGATGAGGTCCCACTTGCTATCGTTTCTTTTATGGCATGGGCACTTGAGGTTTTGATCAGGAATTGGTTGCCAGTTCTAATATCCGAAAGGGTGTCTCCTGCATTTTCTAAGGTTCTTATAGTTTGAGGTTTTATGTTAGGTCTTTGATCCATTTAGAATTGACTTTTGCATATGGTGATTAGTAGGGGTCTTGTTTTAATCTTCTGCATGTGGTCAGCCAGTTTTTCCAGCACCATTTATTGAATAGGTTCTCCTCTCCCTAGTGGTTGGTGATGGAGGCTTTTTCAAAGATGAGTCAGTCGAGAAATTGACGTTTTTCTTCTGGAATCTCTATCCTGTTCCATTGGTCTATATGCCTGTTCATGTACCGATAACAGGCTGCTTTGATTATTGTAGGCCTATAGTAAAATTTAAAGTTTGGAAGTGTGATACCTGCCTCTTTGTTTCTTTTGCCAAGGATAGTTTAGGCTATTCGTGGACATTTTTATTTCCATATGAATTTCTGTATTGTCATTTCCAGGTCTGAGAAGAATGATGTTGGTAACTTAATGGATATTGCATTGAATCTGTAGATTGCTTTTGGTAGGATGAACATTTTAACAATGGTGATTTTTCCTATCAATGAGCTTGGCATATTTTTCCATTTGTTTGTGTCATCTTGGATACCTTTGAGCAGTGTTTTGTAGTTTTTATTGTAACGATCTTTCACTTCTCTGTTTAGGAAGATGCCAAGGTAGTTTTTTTAAATTTCTTTTTGTGGTGTTGTGATCAGTATTGTGCTTTTTAATTTGGTTCTCTGCCTGTTTGTTGATGGTGTATAACAATGTGGCTGTCTTTGCACGTTTATTTTGTACCCCAAGACTTTGCCAAAGTCTTTTATCAATGAAAGCAGGTTTTCGACAGATCATCTTTGGTTTTCAAGGTATAGGATTATATCTTAGCAAAGAGGGACGAGTTAACTTCTTCTCCTGTTTGGATATCGCTGATTTTCTTCTTCTGTCTAATTTCTCTAACTAGAACTTCCAACACAATGTTGAACAAGAGGGGTGAGAGTGGGTAGCCTTGTCTTGTTCTGGTTTTCAGGGCACATGTTTCCAGTTACTGTCCATTTAGCAATATACTGACTGTGGGTTTATCATAGATGGTGCTTACTATTTTGATGTATGTTCTTGCATGCCTAGGTGTTGGAGGGTTTTTATCAAGAAGATATGCTGGATTTTATCAAAAGATTTTTCTTCTTCTAATGATATAACCATGTAGTTCTTGTTTTTACATCTGCTGAAGTATTTAATTACATTTATGGTCTTGCAATGTTGAACCTTTAAAATAAATAAATTTAAAAAAGAGAGAAAGGGGTGAAAAGGAATAAAAACCTCTTTTAGGTGTATTTATGGTTTAATAAGAATGAATTTAAAAATACGTACTTTTATTGCAGCGCAACTCTCTTTTCCTTGATTCATAATAGTTTTGTACTGAAATGGAAAAAAAAACTATCATGCTTCATAAAATTTGCAGTTAAGATCATGCATATGATAGATATTTCTGCATTCATGTGAAAAATGTATGCTATAGTGGTTTTTATAAATTTTGGGATTATAAATTTCTTAAGATTTTTTTCATGACAATCAATACCTTTTCTGGCACAAGGGAAAACTAATGATTGAGAAATTAAATTGATTGAGGAAATAAATTGGCTTAAATTCCAAAGCAATGGGCCTTTTAAAAATACTAAAGTTTTGGTATGGAGCTTTACTTTGTAGTGATGGTAAAGGGACTGATGACCACATCTGAGTGTCTTACCATATTTTATTATGCTCTGATGTGGACATTTTATGAGCAAGCTCATATGTTTATGATCCTCTGTGCTATGGAGGAAGTTGGAAAAGTGTCTGTATACATAAAGCGTTTTTCCTTAGCTAAGCTTTGACAAGTGCATTAACAAACACCACTGAAACTTTTTTTGTTAAGTAACCCCAGGGACTACCAACTGCTTGGAAAAATAGACCTAGAACTATGACACTCTCTCATAAGGGAAGTGTATGGAAATATAATTGATATATCAAGCATTTTGTTGAACTCATTGCATGAAGAATTTATTTCAATATTAAATACAGTTACTAACAGATGTAAATTGTAGATATCCATGGGAAGTCAAATGATCAGAAGGTCAACTGCCACTATCCTTAGGATGTACCCCTCTGTAATAAAAAAAAAAGTGAGAATGTAGTGAGGAGTGAAAAAAGCAAAGAAAGAAAAAAAAAAAAAAGGAAAAAACATTGAATCCTCTAATATGGGCCAATTGACCTAGATTTGGTCAATGAAATTATGTAATTAATGTCTTCAAGGTCACTTAAAAATAGTATCTACACTTAGGCTTTTCTAATTCTAAAAAGTTATCTGTTATTCATAACCACATAATACCTTTAATATCTTAAAGTGCATTTTATATTAAATAATTTACCTAAACAGACAAAGGTAAGCAATGCCCTGTGCTTCTCAAATTATCTGTATTTATTCCCTCCAATCCATTGAGGGACCAGGGTTTAAAAAATTAAAATAAAAACGAAATAACAGGAAAAAAAGAATGTTCTTGAATGTCTCAGCAACTCCTTATTGCAACGAAGGTGTCTAAACATTTACTCACAAATAATTTATTGATCTTGTCATGGACTGTGTTATTTTGCAGAGTGCCACTGGCTTGTAGACCACACTTTAAGTATAACTATTTTGAGAACTATTTTTGGTCAGAATTTTTTTCTGTGTTGAAGTTTTATTTGTATAATCACAGAGCTAGTGATAGAGAAAACTTGCTACCATCTTACAGCATATAATCATCTAGATTTCCTATTAAAATATGCCTTTTTGATCACTTGATTGGCATCTCTAAGTAGTATCAATCTGAGATATTTAGGAGTGAAATGGCATTTTGGTAACTGTGTAAAGTGACAAAACACAATTAAATGCCTTCTTATATAGCTTAAATTTATGAACTTTTAATTTGTATGATAGTACAGTGTGGAAAGACCAAAACTTTAATTATAACCAGAAGGGAATCTAATTAAGAAAAGATGAATCTTGATATACTTAGCAAGGATAATAAATAGTTTCTCATCACATCAGCGTTAATACAGTGTCCATAACAACACAACACTTAATCTGACAGTTTATAATGAGTCTGTAAGGTTCTCACCCTATCTAAAAGCTTGTAGCAGTTTTATATTATCTCAAATTTGCTGCATTTCTACATAAATGAGTCTTTAATTGCTGCATAAATTTACATTTTAAGCTTAATGTCAACTCAAACAGCTTCTGAGTGCTAGTGATATTCAGGATAGTTTCAAAGCACATCAAATCAACAAAATATTTCTTGAGATTCAGCATGTTACCCATCCTTTTATTTCTATAAATTTATAATCTCAAACAACTATCAAGTCAGAACTGAATCTTTTCTTCTGTTCTTGAATTTATTCATTCTTACTAAAGAGAAGTGTTATTAGGAGTTTCTGCTCTGAAAAATATATTTAATTTGTGGTAAAAAATTCGGCTGATATATCTGTATATATATATTATATGTGTTTATGCAAGATATTTACTATTAAAATTTTTAGTTATTTAAAGGAGATTGTAATATTATATTTAGCTAATTAATAGTATGCTTTATGAAAAATATGCCCAAGTACCTATCTCAGGGTAAATTCTAATTGCAGTACAAAACGTCTTTAAGATAAATACTGAATAAACTTGAACATACTTTTTTCTTCCTAAATTAATAGATTAATGCATTTTGAAAATGTGGAGAAATTTAATTCATAAAATATATTTCACCATGTTTTTGTCATTCTACTCAGTATAAATATAGTTATAATATACATGTGTGTGTTTGTCATGTATGCCATGTCATGTATGGCCATATATAGGTCATTCAGTAATACAAAGAAGCAAGTCTTCTTAGCCTAATATGTGGACTAAATTTTTTATAGAATCTATAAAGTTATAGTGAAATAGTTTGTATAAAAATTCTACTTTGTTCTGAAGTCACTTAGATTGGTCTTTATCTTATTGTTTTATTTGTATATACTTTTCTCTCAATGTTTAAAATACTGAATATATGACATTGTTGCACACAATGTATATGGCTATTGATATAATTAAACAATGAAATAAAATAAATTCTGATGCTCAAATTTTTTTATTATTTTAATTATGCTCCTTTATGAAAAATGTCAGATCTATCCTTTCCAGCCAGACTTCTTTTGCTGGGGCTCTGGTGGTCCTTCTGCCTCAGCCTTCCAAGTAGCTGGAACTACAGGCACATGCTA
Organism: Carlito syrichta; assembly: GCF_000164805.1. Lineage (NCBI taxonomy): Eukaryota > Metazoa > Chordata > Mammalia > Primates > Tarsiidae > Carlito > Carlito syrichta. Next base: position 311,987 of record NW_007223833.1, on the reverse strand, counting down.
CCACACCCGGTTAATTTTTTTTTTTTTAATTTATTGTAGAGATGAGGTCTCACCAAGTTGCCCAGGCGGGTCTCAAACCCGCAGGCTCAGGCAATCCACTCACCTCAGCCTCCCAAGGCGTGGGATTACAGGCTGAGCCACCGAGCCCAGCCAGCCAGACTTCTTAAAAGCAGTTTTTGCCTCCTGGTCAACCCTGACTTTCTACACTGCCTTCAAACAATCCCAGTAAAACATCTTTCAACAACCCTAATCAAAAGTCGTTCACTTTCTGGTTTTTAATTCATTTGAATAGTGTGTGTTTAATTATATTATTTATTTCTTCCTTGAAAGTCCTTTTCTCCCTTTGCTTCTGTGACATTGTTTTCTTTTTAAATTTCCTTAAACTACTACTTAGTGACCTTTGAGGATATTCAATGACTAATTTATCCTTCAAATGATGGTGTTCCAAAAGGTTCAGTTCTTGGCATATTTTTCTTTTTACACATGCCTATAAATTTCACTTGCTTCATGACTTTAATTCCCATACATACATTTACAATTGATCATTTCTTTATTAGTAAGGAGGTACTGGGCCCTTCTTTAGTGATAAGTAAACCCTCAGTATCTCAATATTTTAACTCAATAAAGATTTATTTTTCAAAGATCAGTTTTGGAGTCACCTGTCTTTATGGTCACACAAGGGAGTTGTAAATAACACATTATCCCTTATTGTCTTTAGAAAAATAGCATGCATCAATGTTTCTCACATTTTATTACCATGACCTTGCCTTACAACGAGGAAGTAGAGAAGTGTTATCCCACATAAAAAAAAGATGGGATATTTGTGAATAGTTTTAATACTATCAAAACCTCTAACCTCTCCCTCCAGCTCTGATTTTAAGATTTGTATATGCCTTTGCCTATTGGAAACCTACACTTTTACTCCTACATGAATTTGAAACACAAAATGGTACCTCTTTTAGCTCAAATTTGAACACTGTTTCAATGAATTGCCTTTCTTGATGAATGGCATTGATTGCCTATTCAGTTCCTCAAGCTAAATACTAAGGAAACCATCCCTGACATTGCCATCAGAGTGATCTATCTAAAATTAACTTTCTTATAGTAATTACTAGAAACATTTTACAAATAAAACACAATTAAAAAGTCATTAGTATGGCACATGATCTTTTATTATCTTGTAATTGTTCAAAACTTCAGACCTACTACTATGTATTCTGCAACTTATGCTTTTGCCAAATTTAACTCTGGATTTTCTTTAAATCTTGAAAGTTTCTCATGCTATTTTTTGCCTTTGAAATAAAGGTCTACCAGGTCTTCCTCAATACTGTTCTGTTGGCCCTCCCAGACACAACACATGCTATCTTCTGTGATATACCTTTTCTGACCTCAGAACCTTCCACACAATCCAGTGCCCAACAGGACACTCAACTTTCCTTTTCTCTTAAATTTGATTCACTTACATATTTATTTGTTAATTCCAAATATTTATTTAGTACCTACTACAGAAATGATCTTCATCCTTTAATAAATAGGCAGAACTACTTAGAAGTGTGAATAGAGAATATTCAATAAATGGTTAAATACATGAACAATATAATTACATGCACTGGTACACCTTTTAAGGAAATAAGACAGTAACGTGAGAAAGTGTCTGGTATTGACCGGGGATACTTAATGATCAAAAAATAGTTTCTTTGAAAAGGCAATAGTTGAGATAGCAATAGCATACAAAGCCAGATTTATACATATTTATATAATAGGGTATGTGGAAGGAAAGGGTTTGTTATGCTTAAGGCACAAAATGGAGGCTAGTGTGGCTCCCTTAGAGAGCAAGAAAGATAGTTTGCAGTAACTTTGAAGCAATGAGCAGAGAGACATTTTTAGGTTCTTGTAGGTCAAAGTGAACCTTATCTTAAGAGTAACAGAAAGCCATCTGAAAGCACAAAACTGGAAGAGGGATTAGTGAAGGGGGATGAACAGAGTAAAGCAATCTGATTTATAATTTTGAAACATTTACTTTGGTTCTTTTGTGGTGAGACGGTTGTACAATGCAAAGGAAAAGAGAGAAGCTGATTGTGGTAGTCCTGGAAAAAGATGCCATATATTTAGCTCATATTATTGTATGCACTGTTGTCATAATATATGCTAACATTTCCTAATATATCTATGCATGTGAACTTCATGAGGGCAGAATATTGGTATCTCTCCAATGGTCCTCAAACTTTTAAAACAGGGGGCCAGTACATTGTCCCTCAGACCGTTGGAGGGGCGGACTATAGTTTAAAAAAAAAAACTATGACCAAATTCCTTTTTTTTTTTTAAACTATAGTCCGCCCCTCCAACGGTCTGAGGGACAGTGATATAATTACATGCACTGGTACACCTTTTAAAAGGTGTTTTAAAAGTTTGAGGACCCCTGCAAGCTATAGTATATTTAACAATGGATAAAAGTCTCAATAAAAATTTTAAATTGACTTTTAATATATTAAAGAGAAAGAAAGACTGAAAACGGATGACATATTGATATATCTTAAGTATATTTTTGTAATATGGAAAAAGATTTCATTAAAAAACAGTCTTTAACTATAAGTTAAAGATAATTTGGAAGAGCTATTGGCTGAATTTTCAGAAACAGAGTGTTTCAAGAAAACCTTAAAATTTAACTAGAAAGTGGTTGTTGGATAACTTTAGAAGGTTTATATTTTTGTTCTGGGAAAAATCGTAAATGATACAAAACAGAGGCACAAATATAAAGGTTAAATGCATTATAAGCTTACTTATAATAGACTCACATGGCCCAACTGACTTCCTTTTAATACATTTAGATACTCATGCATTTGCAACTAGCTTTTTTCTTCTGTCTTTTTTTTCTTCCTCTTTTTTTCTTTACTTCTCTCTTTTCTTTTCTCTTCTTTTTCCTTCTTCTCCTCCACATCCTTCTCCTTCTTCTTCCTCGTCTTCTTTAGCAGATTTCTTACCAGGCATTTCTTTCAAAGTGTTTTAATTGGTTATTTACACAAACTTAGAACTTAATTGCTTGATAGATTGAGGTAAAATTTAAAAATCAGAATCAAAGGAAATCATTTTTTTCAGAATTAATGTAAACATAAGAAAAATTAAAGACATTAATCAGAATAAATCGGCTAAACAAGAAAAGAATATCACAATGTTCAATGGTATGTATGCATTGACTTGAGAAAAACCTACACATAAAAGAAGTCAACTTTATGTTCCTTCAAGTAGACTGTATCTCCAAATTATTATATCTTTGATAACTGTTGGTATACATACAAGCACTAAAAATTACTTACTGAATTAATTTTGGCGATGAGAAGGTGGTAATTTCAGAAGTGAAAAGAAGCTATAGTTTGATTTTTGAAAGGAAAAGTAACATAAAAAAGAATAAAGCAATGAGACACAAAATAACTTAGAGCATTTTTATACTGCAGTTTATAATTAGAAAAGCAAACTGGGAAACATTTTGCTTAAGATAAAATATTTAATGAAGTGAAGTAGACTTAGACACTAAAGGAAATAAAAGACATAGTAGTTGTAGGATGATACACAAATATTTTAGACTTGCCAAGGCTGAATATCAGGATGTTGAAAAAGAATTTAACAGTGGATTGTTGAAAATATTTAGAATTATTTTTGAAAATAAGAATTTTCTGTTTAAACCTGATATATAGTAGTATTTAGATATTCTGTACTTTTAGAAATTAATGAAAATATATGGGTCTCCAATACATGAAATATTTATAACTATTTTGGAGATGGTCAAATTTTTTCAATAGAAAAATTATAGAATTTCTCATGCAGGGATATTCAAAAGAATGATGTGATGGCTTGTCTATTGAGGTTTTCTAAAACGAAATTGAATTATTTTATGTTTAAGAGCAACTTCATAGCCACATATACTTATTATCTATTATTTTTAATTTCTAGGTACTATGGGAACATTAGCCTGTATCAAAACTCAGAGTTCTTAGCTAGGAAATATGTCCTTATTTTGCTTATTCAATGTATTTGGTTTTTAGTTCCCCTACTATCAGAAATTGATTGTTAGCCTTTGCTATTTGTTTTCTAGAAAGTAGGCCTCTATCGCAAAAAACAAACAAACAAACAAAAAACTCAGCCAAAGTATTTAAAGGAAGCATTTAATAAGCCAGTTGATGTATTTTTCAAGAATGCAAAAAATAAAGGGTCCAATTCATTACACAGTTCTTGTGCATGTAATTTGAATTACATACCTTTTCAGCATAAGAATGATCTTATCCACTGTGAGTTTTATTTCTTAATTAAAGGAAGAATTAAACACAATTCAAGTAATTATCATATTTTCTCAATATTTGTTTAGAGAACCAGTCACTTAAGAATCTAATTTATTGGGAGAGACACCTCTGAGGTTTGTTTGTGTAAATGTGCACAGAGAATAAAGACTATTTAGAATACTAACTCTCTCATTTATTCTTTGGTTTTCTTTATAAAATAAATACTTCAGTAATTTGACAATATTAACTAGAAATTTCTCCTAATTTGCTTAGGTACTAAACTAAATATTATCTTAATATAGGGATGAATGTAATGTTGATAACATTTCATAATTTCTTTACATATGAAAATATATGCTTATTTGGTAAGTAAACTAATGCATACATCTGATGTTAATACCACATTGCCTCTGATGCCACCATGCTCTTGATATTTGATATCAACTGCTCTTGATATTCATCTATGTGTTTACAAATACATGAAATTAATAATTTTGTTTTCTGCTTTTTCACTTGATAGTTTTTCCCATGAACACTAATTTTTTAACAATCTTTGAAAACATAGTTTTAGTGGCTACAACATATTTGATTCCCATGGTTTTGCCATGACTTAACCATACATCCAATTTTGGACATTTCACATATATGTATGTGTGTGTGTGTGTGCGTGTGTGTATATATATATATATTTTATAAGTTTGTAAACAGTCCTAATACAATAGCTTTATATAGAAAGCCTTGACCTTCTATATTAAATAAGGCTCACTGTTTTGTTTCTGGGAAGAACCAGAAACAAACTCAAATGAACTTAAATTAAAACAAAACACGAAACAGATTTGTTAGGAGGACAATTTGGTAGTTTGATGAATCATGAAATCCAAACAATTGTCCAGAATGACAGGGATGGCATTCTATTCTGTAGCTCATGGCTCAAAAAACAAAAAAAACCCCACCACTTTACTATCTCAAGGATTTCTACTCTGCACAAGGTTACATATTAGCTCTCCATTTTTCTCTTTCCTCTGTTTCTCTTGGGTATACTAAATAGAGATACTGCAGTTGCTATTCTCTTAATATCTTTAATCACTGGTAAGAAGCTTGCACAACTCCTTCTTACTCTGTCTCCAGTCACAAAAATCCAGGAAGGGTGCTCTTTGGTTCTACTTGGATCTGATGTTCATTGCTGAACTCTACATACTTCTCAGAAAGGCAGGTGAAGTGGTTAATTTCATGTGTCAACCTGACTGGGATAAGGGATGCCCAGCTGACAAAATATTATTTCTGGGTATCTGGGAGGATGTTTCTAGAAGAGATTAACATTTGAATCAGTAGACTATGTAAAGAAGATTCAGTCTCATCGATGTGGGTGGGCAATATCCAATCTTTTGACAGTCTTAACAGAATAAAACTCAAGAAAAGAGCTAATTTGCTCTCTGGCTAAATTGAGACATTTGTCTTCTCCTGCCCTTGGACATTGATGCTCTTGGATCTCTGACCTTCAGACTCAGACTAGGATTTACGCTACTGGCTCCCCTTCTTCTGAGTACTTTGGGCCTACACTGAACTTCTGTCACTGGCTTTCCTGGTTCTCTAGTTTGCAGATGGCTGATCATGGCACTTAGCTGTTATAATCACATGAACCAATCTCTTATAATAAATCTCTTTCTGTATAGCTATACATATCCAGTTGGTTCTGTTTCTCTGGGTGATCCTGACTAGTATTATAAGATACTATGAATAACCCAACTTAAGCCAGGGGTCCACCCTAGAATAGAGGGTGCATTAAATCAGCTTTGCTCTTGTTTAAGCTAAGTATAAAAGAGGCATAGACAGTTCTAACGGACCTTGTGACAAGCAAGTCACACCACAACAGGAATCATCATCATTCCCTTGACAGGAAATCAAATTGTTCCTGAGGTAGGTACTGTGAGAGCTCAGATACTATAATTGTTAGATTTGAATGTCCACTTGATTTGTTGGGGAAAGAGGAGTGCTAATCATATCTCACAACTGTTTTAACAAAATTATGCTTTCTGATGAAACCAGGAGTGAAGTCTAAGCCTTAATATATTACTAGGGATGTCATGAGCACAATATCATGAATACAAGTGAAAACATACCTCTACATTAAAATTCTGCCAAAATAGAAACAGTAAATGGAAAGATGTGGGCCTTCTCCTGGCCAAGGTTCTGGAAAACATACACAGAATGACTTTTGGAGCTTAATTATGATTTCTTTGCATTTTCTGGGATGTGGCCTTTAGCTTTAATGAAACCAAATGTTCTCGAAACCAAAGACTCCTCTTATTGTTTTAGTAATAGGCTCTTGTAGCACATTTTCTTTTTTGCACTCAACCAAACAAGACCTATATGTAACAGCTTGTCTGGGTTGAAAAAAGTTGTGACCTATCCTACTTTTGGTGTTAGGGATACCTTCTTCACTTCTAGCACTCTATGTACTCTGAACAGAGATGCAAATTAACAAACAAACTTCTCACAAATGTATATAGCATTATGGGTTGTCACCCATTTTTTTTTAGTTTCCACAGGCCCCAAGACACCAACTAGAAAGAATCTGAAATATGAGTTTGTGTTTATAGTTAGTATGCTCAGAAATGTCTGATAAACTGTAAAAAGCTCAGAGACAGCCAGAACATGGAGAAGCAAGAGAGGTCCCATGAGATGAAACAGCTAAGTGGAGGAAAAGTTTTCCAGAGTAAGGTGGAATGAGTGGCAGGTCATGAGGTTAAGCTCCCCACTAACTCCTGCTCCACTCATAATCCCCAGTGCTCTGAGAATTTAGGACTGTGTACTGTCCAAAACTTGATTAGTAGAGACTCCAAGTACTATGTGGTGAGATTACCCCTCTGAAACTCTGTATAAAATGATCAAAAGTTTTTGGTGCAACCAGTTACCCATGGACCTTAGAGTTTCCAGAAAGATAGTGAGAATATCAAACATTATTGAGAGAAACTGTGGAATTCCATGGTCTTGTTAGGTGTGAGATCTCTCCCTGCTTTTCCTAGCTAGGAATGTGAACCGAAGGACTCTGAATACATTACTGTATAGGTTCTGGAATCATTAGCAATGCCTGGGAAAGGTGAGAATTTCTGAAAGAAGTAGATGGGATTGCAATCCAAGTCTCAGGATATATTGTAAACGTGACACATTGTGTATACTTCTTGAAGAAATTCAAAACATATCAACTACCCTGAGGAGAATTAAATATTTATCAAGTCCATGACTGAGAATAATTTTCTAGATTTAAAGTGGAGGAAGTCATGAAAGCATGTGCATATGCACTTGATTACATAAGAAGGAAAAAGCATCCTTGAGTCATAAAAATTCACCTCGAACAAAAAGATAATCAACAAACAAAAAACTTCAATAAATGTAACAAAAAGTTGATGTCACTAATATGCTCAGAATCATTTCAAAGGTTAAAAAACCTAGTAGTTAGACAATATAGGCTAAATAATTATCAATTTCCAAAAATAAAACATTTTAAGTCAATTATGTGCATGATGTCTGTACATACACATAATATCGCTCTACATATTTTCAAGAAAAGTTGTGATTAGTTCTTATGTGTTTTCTCTGATTTGACAATTAAAATTTTATTCTTAAGATGTAAATATAATTTCCTTTTTGTTTTTTGGTTTTTTTGAGTCAGAGTTTCACTCTGTCGTCGAGACTGGAGTGCGGTGGCACGCTGCCAGTCACTACAGCCTTGACCTGCTTGGCTCCGGTGATCCTTCTGCCTCAGCCTTCCGAGTAGCCAGAACTACAGGAGTGTGCTACCACACCCGGCTGATTTTTAATTTATGGTAGAGATGAGGTCTCACCAAGTTGCCTGGGTGTGTCTCAACCCGCAGGATCAGGCAATCCACTCGTCCCAGCCTCCCAAAGTGCTGGGATTACAGGCTGAGCCACCGAGCTTGGCCTATTTTTTTTAATGAGTGATTTGAAATTATATCTCTGTAAACATACTGTCAAATTACTATTTTTTTTTCTAATTCACATATGTTTAGCCACATTGATTCCTGGTGTAAGCATAGGCTTTTTATCATTCTGGTTAGCTAGCATGTCGGGACAGTAAATCACACTTTCTATTTCATGATCTCTAGAACATTATCTGGAAATGAACATTTCAGTGATAAAGGCTTTTAAAACTTACATATTTAAGGAGAAAATATGCATTATTCTGCCTTAACAGGGATTTATGATTCTGAGAATCAAGCCTATTAGAGCAACAAAGACTATTATCTGTAAATACAAGTACCTATAAGCTTTGCACCAATATTGGGAGTTATCCTTTATCAAAGTGTTCAGGAAATCAAAAAAAAGGTATTTGAATTCTTTTCTTTGCCAGATACTGCATTTGGATGCACAGATAATAAATAATAAAGTCATATGTTGCTTACAATGAGGAAAAAGCAAAAGATATTACATGAACTTTTGAGATTTATTTTGTCATCATCTTGAAGATTTTCATTCACTTGAGACTTGTATTCATTTTGATTTCTATTCACTCTTTCTTATACATTAGTACATGGTTCATTATCAAAAATGTCAAAAATGTTTATACTTCTTGGAGAAATTAAAAACATATCAACTACCCTGAGGAGAATTAAATGTATATGTATGGGAATCAAAGAATAGTTCAGAAAAATATAATGTCATGTATTTTTGGTCATTCTAAAATTTTATCATGTACAAATGTTGTATGAGTGCATTTTTTAATAGATATAATTGTGAAGAATGTAAAGAATGTAATTTTGTTTAATAATGATAATGTCCATAGCTGACATTGACTGTGCTTGTACTGTTCTGTTCTATATACTCTATCGTTTATATATATTTGTATTTTCACAACAATACTGTGAGATAGGTACTTATATCTGTTATCACAGTTTTGATATCCAAGAACCTCTGAAAATGAAAAGCTATTTTCATTTGTTTGATGATAAAATTTATTTGGTGGCAAAAGTCTGATCTGAATTGATGTAAGGTTAATCATAATCTTTAATCAAATCCACTCAGTGGAAATATTTATATATTTAGGGGAAATATATTTTCTTGCTTATGAATATCACTGTAGCTGTAACATAATATAGAGAATATGGAGTGAATTGTGACCCCAAAGGTTTTAGAAAAGGGATTGTGGAACTATTTTTAATCCTCATTTTACTAATAAAGAAACTGAGGCCCAAAGTGCTCAAGAAACTTAACCAGGATAAGATAGGCAATGTCAGAAGAGTTAGTACTGAAACTTAGTCTTAGAAGTCTTAGAAGCTGACTAGACATCAGGAACAATTAATTTACCTCATATTCAAGGATGTATGAATATACATTAATTAATCAATGCTGTCAGTATAATTAAGAGGAAAGAGCCTTTGTCTGGGTATCTTTAAAAATGGAATTCTAACTCAAGTTCTATTACTAACTAGCTATGTGACCTTAGGCAAGAATCTTAAATTATCTCTGTTCTAAATCCTTGTTCTTATGATGAGCATCATTATATCTGCTTTAAAAAAATCTTGTAAAGGTAAAATGCAATAATATTGGTGAAAGTACTTTGAAACTAATTAGTGCCATACTTATATAAGATGTTATTATAAGTTTCATAATATAAAGAGATATTTTTACTCCCTTGAAATAAAAAGAACATTAGAAACATATCAAACATAAAATACTCAAGAGAAGCATTTTCCAAAGTGTGTTTCACAGAACATTAATCTATAAAATATTCCAAGACAAAAAGAAGGTTGTGATCAAATACAATGGGGGAAAATGCATATTGTTTCTTCCTCTTGAAAATTCATAAGATTTGTGAGGGTACCAAAGATGCACAGAGAACTTTTTTGTTGTATTTAACCCAGGATTTTCAAAATTTATTAAGCCACTTTCCTCACCTTCCAGTAATGCCTTTGAAAATCTTGTGAAATCATTTTGCTGTACATGTCTTAGAAAATTTCCACAAAAGTATTAGTATCTAAAAAACCAAAATTCTCATTACTGCTGATTTCATTTTATCTATACTTGAAATGTATTTAGTTATTTTATTAATACCACTCATTCTATTTATATTTAGAAAAATATTTTCTCCTATTAAAAATGTGTTCACAAAATATCATTTGATTTTTCACCAAGACTTCTCCCATAAGGATTTATCCTAGTGGAATGGTAATTTATTAGATTTAATTAACATTGCTGTAAGCATACTACACAAAACCCTCAACATTTGAAAAGTTGTCATTTACCCTTTTTTTCTTAGTTTTATTTACATTAAAAAACAACTGCATGCATAGCTCTTTAACAGATCCTTTTTGAAATAAAACTCTGTAATGGTTAATTTTATGTGTTAACTTGATTGGATCAAGAGTGCATAGATATTTAGTCATATGTTCTTCTGGATGTATCTGTCAAAGTGTTTCTTGATGAGATTACATTTGAATTAGTAGACTGAGTAAAACAGATTGTTCTCCCTAATGTGAGTGGACTTTATCCAGTCAGTTGAGGACTTGAATAAAACTAAAGGCCGAGTAAATGTGAGCTACACATGGTTGGATGTCTTTGAGTGGGGATGTCATTTCTTTCTTTTCCCTTCAGACTCCAACTGAAACATTGACTTTTCCCGGATCTAAGCCTAACAGTCTTTGGACTAGAAATACACCGTTGCCTCTCCTAGGACTCCAGTTTACTAATTTTGGATCTTGGGCCTTGTCAGCCTCCATAATCATGTGAGTCATTCCACACAATCTCTCTCATATATTTTATAAATACATACATATATATGTGTGTATGTGTGTGTGTGTGTGTGTGTGTGTGTGTGTGTGTGTATACACACACACATATGCACACAGATACATCTGATTTGTTCTATTTTTTCTGGGAAATCCTAGATAATACAGATTACAGGTTTGGATACCAAGAATGATTCTAAAGGGACAAAATTTTAAGGATAATAAGTTTTCTAAAATGGTTCTCCATGTGATTAGATTTAAAAACACTACCCAGTTGCCAGTAGTAAAAAGAGCGCTGATAATTCATAGTATGTGTTGTAGAAATAAAGATGACTAAAATGAGAACAAAAGGTGGCTATTTACTCAGAGTCACCCACCATCACTAACATTTTCCAATGACTTAAAGCAGGCAGTGGAATGGGAAAAGTTTATAGTGAAAAAAAATGAAGACTTCAGGTATTTTCTGATTCAAGATTGTTGGCATGGAAAGCTGGAGGCCGACTGGCTAGAATCAGAGTATCTTTTGTAATTGGTTTGGGGAGCGTATTTGACTTTCTCTAGTGGGTCCTTGACCCAAAATGGAAGCAAAAGTTAGGGAAGGTGGCAGGCATTGACCAAGTCCTTACCAATCTGGATTATTTGCTGTGGTTTGGCTTTCTGGATTGTTTGCTGCAGAAGTTTTGGGTTAGAATTCTATTTACCTATATGGTCTGTTCATTTACATATTCAGTCTCTCAGTGTGATACCATTATAGTATTACAGTGAAATAATTTTAAAAGATAAAAAATTATGTATTATGCACACTAAGGAAGGGTTGTTTCTAGCACACACATAGGTACCTCATTGACCACCAAGTTTACTGGTTGAGAATATGGATGCACAGATCAAGCATATTACTAGCACTGGGGAGGTGAGGGAAAATTTCTGAAAAGTATACACTATAGCTTTAAGTAATAAATTTTAATTTAATTATGGCAGCATCAGCAAATCCCACCCTGACTCTTCAATTTAGCAGACTTTGCTGGCTGACTTTAAACAGTTTATTCCCGTAGTTGGTCTACTAATTCACATTAGCCTCTGAGGAAGAGAGAATTGCACTTGAGTAGAAGAATGATGTGCTTAAATGATAAATGTTCATGTACAGAAGCTCTCGGATCAGGAATATAAAGGGTGAGGAGCAGAAACCTTGGTTGCCCATTTGTTTTCTTTGAATGATCATTTTCATTATTCACCTTCAAAACATAAATGGACTCTTTTTGTTCTCATCCACATGTAGATATGCCATATATTATCGAAGAAGAACCTATGCATGACATGACTTCAAGAAAGAAAATGATGTATACATTATTGTGAAGTAGAGCTTTTATTTTTCAAAAACATCAGGAGAAAATTTTCTTTACCTTTAGCAATAAGATTGCTTTGGTAACATCAAAGTTTTGGGTTCTTTGCAATCTTTTACAATAATTGAGTAATACAATGATACACAGAATGTGCATGTCACAAATAAAATACTTAAAAATTGTTTTGATGTCTTTCACTTACGCTTGCATTGACTAAAAGATTATTATTTATGTCTTCAATTTCTCTGACAAGTCTTTTAGAATTTCGGCTCTATAGACCATTAAGTTGCAAATAACACAGCTCCTTGCTTTACAAACTGAAGTACCCTCAGCAGCAAAGAATGCATTCAAGTCCCAAGGCACCCAATGGAGACTACATGTGGGACTAATGACATTTTTTAAGGGTCGTTTGAGAGTTGGGTTTGCGTGTGGGGTTAACTATGTCCTGTTTCTTTCAGGTCAAGTTGTTTGTGTTTTCATAGTGCTGAAATTGGGTGCCTGATCAGCAGTTTCAGGGAAAAGCCTGTGAAAGTCTTTTCAATGAAGAAAAAGACCTGATAATGTTATTTATTTTACTGTGTATATGCTATGTTTCACATGCAAAGTAACTCAGGCAAATCAAAGTTGACTTTATCTCCCAGATTTAATTTTTACTACAGAAACCTTATTTCCTTGTCTGACTTAAGGGTCTGATCCACTATCTGGAGATTCAAGAAAAATAATAAAGTAAAATATTTAATTTTGCTTTGCACTGTTGTTTGAGACTGCTCCACTTTAGAAAAATTTCTATTAAATAAGCTGACATCTAGCCTTTTATCCCTAAGCTCATATCTGACTGTTTGTTACTCAGGTGTATGGTTGTTTCATTTTCCATATTTTATTTTGTCTTTTGACATTCAATCTTATCTTTAAAATGAAAAAGTAATGAATTAACTTGGTATCTAAATACTATAATTAGTAATTCCTCACAAAAATCAAAGTATGTCCATTTATTTGGGAAAGGTCCCAGTATTGCTTTCCCATTTTTATAAATTGATCTCAAAAGATGAATCTACAGATCAATCTTTGCATACAAGTCACAATTTTTAAAATCTCAGTTGATTGGAGAAAAAACTGTGGAAATGAGAGGACATAAATAAATGATAAAATGACTTACAGTGCATTCTGGCTATGCCATGACCCAGATGCAGGTAACTGTTCCTCCATTTGGCCTGTTGATACTGGAAAAATATTGCCACACATATCTTCCAGCAAATATATTCGCCGTTTATTTTGACACCATATATTACAAATTACAGTGATTTTTTTTCTCCTTAAAAACATAATCATTTCATTTTCATTTTATTTTATTTTAAAGATGTGTGGTACAATTCAGGGTTAAGTACACATGTGGTCATCATACAGGTGAAGTGTGGGCCTCCCATTGATCGCTTCACCTGGTTTGATTTCAGGTACCCTTATTAATGTTATGACTCTCTACACCCAGGAGTAACCCTGGATCCTGAACAGTTATGACACTACATGAAACTTAATCAGTTTAAATGATTAGATTAAGATTAGTTAAACAGGCAGCAGACAGTAGATACTTTTGTCTGTTGTGCTTGCCTGTTGTCCCCTTCATAACGTATCTTTCTTTTAATAAATCTACCCTTCCTAGTTCATAAAAATATTAGTAAAACAGTTTAAAATTATTGTGAACAATAATAATCGAGCCCACATTGTTATTACCATCTTATTTAAATTTACTTTATGTGTGTCTATGCTTGTTCTATGATAATTTTGTGTGCTTTTAGGTTTTATATCAAGAATAAAATGAATGCAAAAACTTACCATTTCTTTATTTCTGGAATAGTTTCTAAAGTTAAAAAAACATTTTTTCTATATTAAAAATAAGGACAATTTAAACACATTGGATGAAATCATAAAAGGAGTCCTTCCTGATGGAGTTAAAACAACTTGCCTCTCGAAAAGATGATCCTGTGCTCTACTTACTACTTGCTGTTCTCGAGTTTCTGTTAGTAACATGTTAGGCTCAGGTCAAAATTATGTTACAGACCTTTGGCTTTCACATGCTTCCTGGTTACCAAGTTTTGTGCTTTTGTTGTACTTTAATCACACATTGAATCATCCATTCTTCTTCCTTATTTTAGTTATGCAGCTAGTGGCAGGCGAGGTTAATTACCATCGCTATAAGGCCTTGATATCTCTTTCTAAGAAGAAGGTTTTTTTACAGACCTTGCTCTAGCATGTGACCATAAATACCATGGCCACAACTAATTAGACCAATCAGGGAGCACTTGTTTCAAAAACAATACACGTGTAGGTTGTACAGCAACCAATGATCTAATTAACTTGATGAGTTGGAGTAATCATATTTTCTCTCTAAGGTGTATGGTTCAAAACATGTAGGGATTCGATGGTCATTGTTAGAAACTGCAGCTGAAAGATCATACGAGCTAGTTGAACCTAAAAAAAATCTATAATGGATCATGTATGAGCTGATGTTGCTAAGGAACAGGAGCTAAAGGGGGAATGTTACTTTTAGTGGCACAGAAAGGAGATCAGAATGTAGCTTAATAAACTTAGTGGTATAGTATCAGAATGAAAACCATAACTTTCTTCTCTACTGAGACTACTGCAGCAACCTTTAATCCACACTGTCCCTTAGGCTCTGGTATTCCTGAGCGTGTCTGAGTTATGACTCCTGACCTTGAAATTTCAGAGAGGATGCTGCTGTCTTACTGTTCCATGCTTGTGCTTAGTAAAAACCACCATTATCTGAACTAGCTAATTTTAGTTTTCTTGCAATAATAATAATAGCCTCACCAGAACAGTTGCTTTTACAAAACCCTCCAACTGAGAGCAAATGGTAACAATTAGGAATCAGATATCTTGAATCCAATTATTCTTATATTTGCTCATACATATTTTCATATATTATACCTATATACTGAATTATATAGCACAGAATATAGAATAACAGAACAGGACATTTTAGTTTATCTAATACAGAACATAATAAAAGGATCAATTTATTTTGTGAATGGAGACTAACCTCTCTATTTAAGAAAACTGTAAATTTGACATAAAATAAAAACAAAAAATTACTTTATGTGCACTGCTTCTGACCTTAAAGTGCTAACCTTTTGATTTTAAAAATCTTGAATTATTTAGCAATACATCAGGTTGTTCTTTAAAAACTATTTTTAGACTAATGGTATTTTATATATGAGAGAGGAGTAGCCAGAGTGTAGATAAGAAATTTTTACAGCTATTTTAGTTATCATAGTTTCAGACTGCATTTTGAATGCAACCTCTATGATCAGACATTACTTTAAACAACTTAAGTGTTTGCTTCCTCAGTTGTGAGATATCTCCTTCTGCCAAAAGAAAGAAAAAAAATGTCCATGAAAATCTCCTTTATGAGTAAGGGGAACAGATGCCAGCCTAGAATTCCATGAAGAGCAATATCAGGCAGCCCTCATGCCATATAAAATTTCATTCTCTGGAATCATCAATTGTTTTGGGTCCAGGTTGATAATGATAGCTTGTCTGGAAGTGGCAATCTAAATGGGTCAAGTCCAGTTGCTGCTGACTAAAATAGTACCTGCCCTAATACTGAGATATCTGGGGAATCATGCCATTTAGAGAAATGGAAAATAGAAAAGTGAAATTGAAGTGTAAAATGACTTTGTCTTCACTTGATGCTCTATTCACACTGGCAATTTAATAGTCTCATATTTCAATCTTTTAGGGCACAATACCACTTAAATTCATTTTTCCTTTGTGTGTTCAGGGTGGGGGCATGGTTGTGCAATGCATTATTTTAAGTGCATATTGGCATGACATGCACAGGCTTAAGACAGAACCCTTTTGAAAAGGAAAGGAGAGACAGTAGATATTATTTCTCTGTGTGAATGCCGAGATGTGCAGTCAGTGTGTTTGGCCCACTGTTGGCAAGCTATTTAGTCCTGCCAACAATGAATTCTCTAGGATGACAACAGGATTTGTCACTGGCAGCTGCTTGACAAGTTGAAGAAGTGAGAGAGGCGCAAGAAAATAGAATGAAATCACACTGCAGCTCAGCCTCAAAAGGTTCATCACGGACATGGAGTGCTGCACAACACAGCAGCTGAGCAAGCGAACAGACATTCACAGGCAAGACAGACAGCTCTTTTCTGAGCCAAGATAGTGTGTCATTTTTGAGAGGAAAAGGATCCACAACTATAGCTAATTTTTAAAATACCTTATCTCAGAACCCATAACTGTTAGGACACACTGAGGTCCAGCACAGTGAATGCCATGTAAAAATTAAATTACACAAATACGGAGTTTGTATTTAGAGGTGGAAAGAAAAAAAGACAGAGAGAAAAAAAAGGCTTTTTATGCTTTTCAGCAGTGTGGGTTATTTGAAGAGCATACACTCCCAAGTGATCGTGACTGGAGAGTTATGGTGCTGCTGTGCTCTTATGTCTCTCAAAGGTAGATCATCTCTATCTCCCTGAACTTATGTGTTCTTCAAGTTCAAAGATACACACTTTTGGTTTTTTTTTATGGCATCTGTCCTAAAAACATGCCAATTACTTTAAATAATTGCATGTGATGTTGAGAAAATAAGGTGACTGACATGGCATGGCATTCTCTATTTAACCACTTTATAACTACTTTCAAGGGAAATTTTGCCCAGATGTGATTTTCATGTTAAGCACTGACTTTAG
This sequence comes from Carlito syrichta, assembly GCF_000164805.1. Taxonomy (NCBI): domain Eukaryota; kingdom Metazoa; phylum Chordata; class Mammalia; order Primates; family Tarsiidae; genus Carlito; species Carlito syrichta. Next base: position 294,909 of record NW_007223833.1, on the reverse strand, counting down.
AATATTACCTCTAGGTAAGAAAAATACCATGGTAAACACATGCATTTCAAGGAAAGGGAGAAAACAATACTTTTAAGGCATGTCACAATTTGTGGATAACATTCAAGCAAACAGTGGCATCCTTCATAAGAAAAGAAACTTGTACACAAATATTTGCAAAGTTACCATCATCTGAAAGTAATTTGTTAGTAACTATCATCTGAAATGCTCACAGAACTTAAATGACTACTGCATATGTAGTAAAATTGCCACCAAATATTATTACTTTACACAATACTTGGATGTTTAAAATAATGACATTTATTTCACGTGCTTAGAATAGTGGCTAGACCTAGGAGTGGATGAGAGATGGTCTACTGAGGTGAGATGGGGATAGAAAACATTAGAATGTATATTTTTAATATAAAAATATGTTAATCTTCATTAATTTTAAAAACAAACTTGTACTCTAAGTTTATTTTAAAATAAAACCAGAATATCTTCTGCAGCATATAAATACACTGAGACAATATTGAGAGTTTTATAGAAATCTAAATATACAAGTACTTGATATTATTATTATTCATTTAAGTTATAAATCTTAAGCTTGAGGCATAATAAATATTTCCATTATTAAAGACCAGACTTGAATAACAAATATTTCATGTGTGGTGTCATAACAACTCAATATTGATTTTAATTATCTAAATCTTTAATTAATTAACACTGTCAGGCCAAAAAAAAAGTTTTACCTATTAGAATAACCTATCTTCCTAAAAGAGCTAAAAACAAATAAGCAAAACAAAAGTCTCAGATGGCTTTTTCTACAATGTAAATGCTGTCTACCTTCTTCTTTCAGATGCTACCTTTTTGTTTAGAGTCTCTTGCATGTCTTTAGGTAGAAATGTTTATCTCTACAATAGGACCATTGATGGTTGGTTTTTAATTTTCAGAAACATTTTTTGGCATGAATTTTACTGCCGTTGACCACAAATGTGGCTTTTAAAAAATACTCTGTCTTCTTTATTTGCTAAGGGAAATGCAATAACCTTAATTCTTCTTACATTGTAGTATTCCTGTTATTAAAGTGAGGGTAACAGTTCTAATGAAACTTAGAGAACACGTTTAGAAGTACCCTTCACTAATCTGTTTAAGTGTTATTTAAATAGGAGGGGTAAATATATTTGTCTTTTTGTTCTCAGTGGAAAATGACTTAATCTTTAGAAGGAGATAATCTATGTTAATGCCTCATAATATTGGGTTGATAATTATTAAGAGTATATTGAAATTAACATTATGATAAAGACTCTTACCTGTAACTAAGAGCAGGGCTAACCTTACGCTTACTTTTAAAATGGCCCCAGTTGGCCCCTTTTAGTAGTTCTTTCCCTTTTGGATCTTCTACCTGCTCTTCCCCATCTGTCTTGATTTGCCCCTTCGAAAATATGATTATCTGGGACAATTTACTCCTGGCCTAGGAACTTTACTTATATAGCTCCTGGAGTCTCAGAGTGATAAAGTTAAATTTTATGATTCAAGAAATCACAGTCATAATAAGAACTTCATGCCAGTTATGGGGAGAGAGGGTCTCAAGGCAAGTCAACAGGGGGCCATATTTGAGCCTGGAGGAGGCTTCAAATCATAGGTGGTTGGGATGTGCTTACTCCCCTTTATATCTCTGACTCAGAAAAAAAAAGTCTCAGTTTAAATATCAATATGAGGCTTTGAAACATTTTTATAACATACATAATTTTCTAAGATGTAAAAGGATCTTGATGATTACCTGATCCAGTCTCTTTGTCATATAAAATAATCATGATTAAAGAAAGAAGACAAACCTCTAATTATAATACTTTATAAGTAAAACCATGTAATTCTAAATATATGTATGGAATATAGCTTTATATGGAATGAATTGTGAATAAGAGGATTATCCAAAAAGTAGCTGTTATAAAAATTTCCAAGATGAGAAAACAAAGAAAAACAAATCTTCTCTAGAAATGGAGTATGTATTCACCACTTGCAACTATATTTTAATAGCAGGTCATAAAAACCTTCAAAAAAATTCAGTAAGTAACTATGGCAAGAAAATAAAATGGATTTCAAGTATCCATTATGTAAGAATAAGAATGAACAAAATCAAATTTTGGTACAAAGAAAGGACAGTACAGAAATAAAGTAATTGGAGTTGTGCACAGAAAAGTTACCCAAGAGATATAAACAGATCTAAGTGAGGATAAAAATCAACTATACAGATCTTAATAACTCTTATTGTCAATGAAAGTAGAATCCCAAAAGAGAGACTGAAAAGTTGAACAATTCATTGGCTGGCAATAGAAGAAAATAAAATGTGAAAACAGCTAGATAGGGACTTAGATGTTATTTTAAAGTTAATGCACTGTGAAAAGGAGCAGAGAAATGAATATACCTGGCATTGCTATAATAACCAAAGTTCAAAAAAGTTGATAAGAAAAATCAATGCCTCTTTTTCATATTCTATACACAGAGGACATAATCTGCCAGGAAATCTTTATAGTAGATCTGACACAGAACTTTAAAAATCAGATGAACTACAAAACATCATTAACAAGAAAAGGAAAAAATATATAATTAAGTAGTGTGCTTATCCTTTTAAGTGGAAGAAGGAAAATGACAACTCATAAATGGAACCCTTTTCAAATGCTGCTGGGGACATGCGCAATGCCTTCTTTTGAAACACATTGTGTTTCTCTCTGTGTGAATGGTTTTTATATTTCAAGGGGGGCATGTTTTGATTAGCTCTGTCTTTTATATCCCCTACATATGTTTTCCTGACCTTTGATTCCCCCATTTCCAACCCACCCTGCATCACACACTGAAATCATTTTATTGCTCTGACCTACTTTATTGAGAAAATCAAGAGACTCACACTTGAATTCTCTCAACTACCTGACCCACCATTATAGACTTACTTATCCACCCAAACCTTACCTTCGATATTCCAGGTTCCACTGATGGAGTGTACTTCCTACTTTTTCATTTCAGTAGCTCTGTCCTCACCCTTAATCTCATTCTTTTGCATCTACAGTAAGGATTTGGTCTGTAGAAACACCAAGATGGCCTTAAAGTTCTAGAACTTCAGCTTGAGTAAATTTTAGAAAGGTTCTTCTCTTTAGGTCAGACTTGACCTCCATTTTCTTAGAACATTTACTTTAGAAATCTTGTAATTATGAATCCTTTCTCCATCCCTTTGGCATTTATACTTTTAAAAAAGTGACTTGCTCTTAAAAAACCTAAGAATGTCTTTCTCAAGGACCTGGAAACCTTTCCTTTGAAATGCAATAATAAAGAAAGATAATGTCCCTATCTTCTAATTTCTGTGAGAAGATAGGAGCCTAACTTTGGCAGGTGCCTTGGCCCAGTTTGTAAAACAACCTCATGTCATAGAAATATGAGAAAGTTCACTTTTTTTTTTTGAGTAAAGTCTGTGATCATATGGCCTATCTATGACACCCCAATCCCAGATCTTCCTTTGTCTGAGTTGAGCTCAGACTAAGTACAGACACTCTCTTTCCTATAATAATAGCTTAAAATAAAACCTTGCCTACTTAACGTTGTCCAGAGCAATTTTTGTTTTGACAAAATTATTTGAACTATTTTTCAACAATTTAAAATTACTGGGTCATCTCATCAACAACATAAATGCTTGGTTGTTCTGTACTCCCCAAACATCCCTCTAGTCCTCTAGTTACCTACATACTTTTTCACTCTTACCCAAATTTTTTCAGAGATGAAAGCTCACTCACTGTCTCATTTAATTTTTTAATCTACCATTTACTTCTCAAATTACTGCATTATCATCATTTCGCTGTAACTTTTCTAGCTAATATTACCCCAAAACTAAAAATTGCCAACTCTGATAAACATTTAGTCCTTACACGAACTTACTGTACTGTCATTGTTGACTACTTTCTCCTGGAAATTCCATCATCCTTTTGCTTTTGTGAAAATGTGATTACCCTACTTCTCTTCCTTTCTCTTTACTCACTGCTTCTTAACCTCCTTTATTGAAGTCTATCTTTTTGATCATCATATTAATATTCTTAATCCTTTTCTTACTCTCATGTTCTACTCACTTTCTGAGAAAGAGCTTATCCACATCTAATATTGTTGACAGGCATTTTTGACTTCTAAACTCAGGTATCCAATCACTTAATGGACACTCCCACTTGACTTTTAAATAGACTCCTTAGACACAATATGCTTGACTTCTGAATTCACCCTCTCGTAATAAAGTGCTTTACATTCTACCTCTGAAAGTGGCACAAAGCTTCACATGGTCTTCCAAGCCCAAATTCCAAGGCCTTTCTCCATACCCTTTTCTTCCTTATCCTGCACACCTAAATAATTACCATGCCTTGCCTCTGAAAACCTTCTCAAAAACAAACAAGCAAAAGAATGTATCTATTTCACTCCACTCTTACTCCCTTCAATTGTTTCAGTGACTTCCTGGCTCTTACACAGCAAAGAGAAATTCTTTAGTAGACATAAAGGGCATCTGTGATCTGGATCATGCTAATATCCTAAATTATGTCAGCCACTTTTCTTTTTCTTGCAAATTCAGCAATTTTAAAACATTTTCTCTTCATGTTGTTACTAACAGCTCAGTTTATTTCCTCACACATTGTCTCAGAATTCTTATTCATTATTTGTTAAGATTCAACTCAGATATTACCTCCACTGGGAAGTTTATTCCAAGCTATCTCCCTCCCACACTTGATGACTGTTTACTCAGTGACTGACATAAGTAGTGGCTCAGTAAGGTTGAATTAAAACTAATATAACTATGACTATGTTATATACAATATATATAATTATGTTATAATATAGTCTATTTAGAAAAATAGATATTTATAATTCTTCAAACTACTGAAGTACTAATTGGGACAAACATGAGGAGAAAAAAATGAGAAATAACATACTAGGATGATTTTATATAGACTTTTTTCCTTTGTAAGTTATATAATGTGACTGGGTTTGGTAAAAAACTTTTTGAAACCCTTTTGAAACTATTTTTCTGGCTGAAAAATATTCATAGAATAAGCACGCATCAAAATTCTGTCAGCATGCACACTGTATCTTGTTATTTCCTCAATATCTTTAAATGATCACACATTCTTCAATTCTACTAGAGCTAATTTAAGAAGAAAATATGAAGGCTCTCTTTATCTCTCTTGCTTGCTAAAGGATAGAGCAAGGAGGTTTTAGCTTTTTTTGCATATACGTTTTTGTTTTTGCAGTAAAATATTTCCAGATGACTTACTTCATCTTGTGAGTTTTAGGTTACCTTTTGGAATCAGTCAGATTTTTCCTGGCACAATACTGAATTTATACTAATTAGACCATGCTACGGGTTGACAGATATGAATTAATTGAACTGTAAACTGTGGCTACAGTGATTTATATACAGTTCTGTCGTTGTACATTAAAATATACCTTTTGGTAACATTTGCTGAATATTTACCATGCACCACATCCTCTTTTAAACACTTTTCATGAATTAATGTAACTAATCCTCACATTTCTTTGAGATAGCTATTATTTCTTTTTTTTTCCAACTAGAGAAACAGCAAAATAGAGTTTTAGTGACTTATTCAATGTCACATAAGTGGTTTAACTCCAAAACGCATGTTATTGTATTTTAAAACTCATACTCAATAAAAATAACATTCTGAGGCACCTTTAATTCTATCTCCTTCTATACTATTCAAATATTAATAATATATTTGTTATAAATAATTATTTTCAACTTTGGAGACTCAAATAATTTTCTTTTTTTTGTATTATTTGTTTTCTTTCATAATACATACAAAGGGGACCCTAAAATAACTGGAATTTATTTATTAAAAATTGCGTATTTATTTTACATGTTTAAGCTTCAATCACTTTTAAGGAACTCTCCATTTGATACAATACACCTATCAAGATGCCTTTTCCATTGCTCAAAACAATTGTCAATTTTATAGCCTTTTAGTTCTCAGCCAATTTTTTTGTTTCCTCTCTTCCACGTTGGCAAAGCATTTCCCTTAGAGAACTGTTTTCATCCAGGGAAACAAACAAACAAACAAAAGTTGATCAGGACGAGATCAGGTGAACAGGAAGGGTGGAGCATGGGGTCATCTCATTTTTGCTCAAAAACTGCTGAACACTCAGCTTGGTGTGGGTGGGTGTGCTTCTAAATCACCCATCATGTATCTCTTGTGCTTGACTAGAGACAGCCTTATGGAAACTGGAACTGGCAACCAATTCCTATTCATAACCCTAAAGGCCAATACCTTAAGAAATAAGATATACAAGTGGGACCTCATAAAACTAACGAGCTTCTGCAAAACAAAAGAAACCATCAAGAGAGCAGGGAGACAGTTCACAGAATGGACTGTATATCTGACAAAGGCCTAACATCTAGGATCTACAAGGAACTCAAACATGCCGAAAGGGAAAAAAAAAAAACCCTTTAAAAAATGGGTAAAAGACATGAATAGACACTTCTCAAAAGAAGATATACAGGCAGCCAACAGACACATTTAAAAGTGCTCAGCCTCACTCGTCATCAGAGAAATGCAAATCAAAACCACATTGAGATACCACCTAACCCCAGTAAGAATGACCATCATTAATAAAACAAACAGCAACAGATGCTGGCGAGGATGTGGAGAAAAAGGAATGCTTCTACATTGCTGGTGGGAATGCAAACTAGTGCAACCTCTTTGGAAGCCAGTGTGGTGATTTCTGAAAGAACTAGAAAGTGACCTTCCATATGACCCAGCAATTCCCCTATTGGGAACGTACCTCATAGAACTGAAATCATTCTACAAAAAAGATACCTGCACCATGTATGTTTGTTGCAACTCTAATCACAATGGCAAAAACATGGAACCAACTATGTTGCCCATCGAAACTGGACTGGATAAAGAAAATGAGGTACATATACTCAGTGGAATATTATGCAGTCATAAAGAAGGACAAATATATAGACTTCGCAGCAACTTGGATGGATTTGGAGTTTATCATACCCAGTGATCTATCACAGAAACAAAGAACAGAGTACCATATATTCTCACTCGTAAGTGGACCTTGAACAATTATAATACTATAAGAAAGCATTTGGAAGTAATGGGAAAGTGTCAGGGGGAGGGGGTGGGATTGGCAATTGAAAAAAACTTCTAGGGGAGGGAGGGGCATACCTCGTCAACAAGGATACCTGCATAATTAATGTTTATATACCTAACCTTTAATTGCACCCAACATCTTTATAATAAAATTTTAAAAAAGAAACACTTTTTAAGGAAATAGATAATTTTCCAATTGTCTTTGGAGGAAATGTCCATTTAGATACTTAGAGGACATATCAAATTTCACACTGTTAAGTCATCAGCAGAGCTGAGAATGAAATGGGGGCATTGATGTGATCACTAATAGAGCTGTGACAACTTACTTATGTTGTGGTCTTATTTGTATCACATTCAGTGCAAACATCTTTGTCTGTATTCTGCCAAAGAATAATCCCAGAAATTTTAGGGTAGTCTTTTAAAAAAATTTTGTGTATCAGAAAAAAGACAAAGAAATTAAACCATGTCATTAACTTCACAAGCTAGTAAAATTTGCTAGCTAATAAGCAGAAGAGTCAGGATTTCAGTTCATTAGTTTTGTCTCTGGATTTGATTCTGGAGCCCTCTTAGAGGTTGGCAACAATAAACTTTTACCATAAGTATTAACATTTTATATTGGTTTTCTAGAATGAAATATATGAATCCACAAAGGAAAGGTTGTTGCATGGGCATGCAAAGAGCAGTAAAAAAAAAAAAAAGATTTTATTTGCTAAGGCCTACGTTTTGTAAATGTTTTTACAGAATTTGTGCTGTTAGCTCTACCTACCTACACACACACACACACACACACACACACACACACACACACACACACACACACACTCAAATATAATAACCTATATAGAAACTTGAATTTTGCCAGTCTAGGTGGCTCAGTGTGTAATCCTGCGCCTTTGGGAGGCCGAGGTGAGTGGATTGCCTGAGCCCGCGGGTTCGAGACCCGCCTGGGCAACTTGGTGAGACCTCATCTCTACAATAAATCAAAAAAAATCAGCCGGGCGTGGTAGCGCGTGCCTGCAGTTCCAGCTACTCGGAAGGCTGAGGCGGAAGGATCAGAAGGATCGCCGGAGCCCAGCAGGTCGAGGCTGCGGTGGCCGGGAGTGGCCACTGCACTCCAGTCTGGGTGACAGTGAGACTCCAACTCAATAAATAAATAAATAAATAAAATTTCACCACAGAAACTATAGAAATCATTACCAGGGTAAAGGAAAATTATAACCAAATAACTTGGAATGTAAGTTTTAGTTGTAGGTGAAACAGCATAGTCAGTGATTAGAAAATCATTTTTTTAAAGTCTGAGGACATGTTCCAAGATAGAAGAAAATGAAGGAAAGTAAAATAACAAGATCAGGGATAACAGATGTAGCCTCGTTGCTGTCATAGGGAGAGAACGACAGGCAAGTAGCTGGCAAGAAGCCCAGAAACCTGAGGTTGACACTTCTAGCATTATTTCATAGCAAGCCTAAAATGCTGACTTGAATGAAAGGCCTCCAACAGATATGTGGAAGACGCTGATGACTCAATGACAGTGGTCGATAGTGTTTCTGTGATCACTTGTACTGAAGCAGGGTAACAACTATGAAAGGGCAACTAGAAAGGACTGAAGAAAAATCAAAAGCCTCTATTTGTTACACTGAGCTTTAGGGCAATGGTTATTGTATACTTTTTGTTTTATTATGTTTCCAATTTTTTTCCTAAACCTTCTTTGTCCCTCTAGGAGAGTATTCCTCACTCCATGCTTATGATTTCAAAACAGGTGTTCCTTTCTCTACAGACATGGTTAGACACTATTTTGAAATAGATAACATTTTCATTGTCAACCTCTGTTCAACTTCCATATTTAGTTTTCACTGTGATATCTTTAAATTTTTTTCTCTTCCTGAGCGTTGGTTTACATTTGGGTAAACTATACCATCTAAACATAATTATTTCGAGTAGTGTTTCTTTCCATTTAAACTTGTCTGTTCTTTGAGAGTAGAAGTTTTTGAACTGATATATTATCCTGTGTGGGCAATCTATTTGCATTTTAACTGATTCTTTTTGAATGCCTGATTCCATAAAAGAAACTTGTGGCATTAACATACAAAGAAGGAGACGTTTAAGGACACTTTTCCTCAAACTATTTTTTTTTGGTAGTATTCCTTAACTTTCTTTCCCAAAAGTATCCCCTACCTCTACTAACTAAATCTATTACTTCTAGGGGCTACATTAATAACATTCCAAGTATTCATTTAGCGCATATTTATTCCATACCTACTATGTGTCAGGTACTAAATGAGGCAGAACAGTAGCAAAGATTTTTTTTTTTAAAGGGAAAATTATTTGCTTAAGCAGTTCAAAGTTAATAGGGAAGACTGGCACACAATTATAAAAGTTTTCAATTTATTCCTAAATACTTTATTCTTTTGGATGTTATTGTAAAGGGGATTGTTTACTTAATTTTTTGGGATAATTTCTTGGTAATATATAAAAATGCAACCGATTTTTGTATGTTGATTTTGCATCCTGCAACTTTACTAAATTTGCTTTGTGGTCAAATCTTTGGGTTTTTTAATGTATATGATTATGTCACCCACAGAGACAATTTAACTACTTTTTCAACTTAGATGCTTTTTATTTCTTTATCTTGCCTAATTGTTCTGGCTAGGACTTCCAGTACTATGTTGAATAGCTATGTTCAGAGCAGGCATCCTTGTCTTATTTTTAAAATAAGAGGAAAATCTTTTAGTTTTTCTGTACTGAGTATGATATTAGCTGTGGGCTTATCTTATATGACATTTATTATATTGGAATGCATTTTTTCTATACCAAGTTTGTTGAATGTTTTATAATAAACAGGTGCTACATTTTATTAGATTTTTTCTACATCTATTGAGATGATCATATAATTTTTATCCTTTATTTTGCTAATGTGATATATTAATAAATTATTTATTTGTGTAGATTTAACCAGGCATAAATCCCACTTGATCATGGTGTATAATTCTTTAATGTGCTGTTAATTTGAATTGTCAGTATTCTATCAAGGATTTTTAAATCTATGTTCATCAGGAATATTGACCTGTAATTTCCTTTTCTTGTAGTGTCTTTATTTGGTTTTGATATGATAGTAATGCTGGCCTTAGAAAATGAGTTTGGGTTCATAAAACTTTATGAGTTGGCCTCGTAAAACTCTTCAGTTCTTGAGAAGAATTTAAGAAGGATTTATATTAATTCTTCTCTTAATGTTTGGTAGAATTCACCAATGGAGCTATCTGGTTTTAGGCTTTTCTCTGTTGGAAAGTTTTTGATTACTGATTCAATCTTTTTACTGTTAGTTTTAATGATTTTTAAAATACTGTCATTCTAGTCTCCATTACTTTTATTTCTGCTCTAATCTTTATCATCTTCCTTCTGCTGAACTTTGATTTAGTGTGTTCTTTCTTTTAGTTTAATGAGGTGTGAAGTTTTGTTGTTTATTTGAGATCTTTGCTTTTTCTCAATGTATAGGCATTTATTACCACAAACTTCATTCTTAGAACTTCTTTTGCTACATCTTATAACCATAAGACATTGATGAAAGAATTGAAAAAGATACAAATAAAGAGAAAGGCCTTCTGTGTTCATAGATTGGAATAATTAATATTATTAAAAGTCCATACTACCCTAAGCAATTTATAGATTCCACTATCCAAAGTGGTCTACAGATTCAATGCAATCTCTATCAAATTTTTTAATGTTAATTTTTTACAAACATAGAAAGAATTATAAAATTTGTATGAAACCACAAAATACCCTGAATAGTCAAAACAATCTTAAAGAAGAAGAAGAAGAAGAAAACTGTAGGTAGCATATTCCCTAATTTTTAATAAATGACAAAGCTATAGCTATCAAAACAATGTTCTGCCATAAAAATTAACACATGACCCAATGAACAGAACAGAAAACGTGGACATAAATCCGCGCATACATGGTTTTTGACAAGTCAACCAAGAATATACATTGGGAAAAAGATAATCTCTTCAATAAATGGTGTGGAGAAAGTGAAAAATCCACATTAAAAAATTAAATTGGATGCCTATTTTATACATATACAAACATTAACTTGAAATGGATTAAAGACTTCAGTGTAAGATCTGAAACCATAAAACTCCCAAAGAAAAGAAGAAAAATATCTCCTTGACTTTTGTCTTGGCAATTAAATATATATATATATTTATTTATTTATATCCAAAACACAATTATATATACATATATATGTATATCTTTTGATTTTTATTCTGTCCTTTCTTGTAGTTCTTTCATATCTGTTACCCTGCTGGAGTACAAGTGATCGAAGAAACACTATAGTGTTTAGTGATATATATCACCCCAAACACAGGTAACTAAAACAAAATTAAACAAGTGGGACCCTATTAAACTAACAAGCTTCTAAGTGAAAGAAACACTCAGCAGAGTGAAGAAACCACATATGAAATGAAAGCCTATCTTTTCAAATTACATATCTGATAAAGAGTTAATATCCACATGCATAAGAATCTCACACAATTCCAATAGCAAAACAAATAAGCAAAAACTAACCGAAATCTAATTTTAAAAATGAGTCAAAGTCCTGAGTATATGTTTTCCCAAAAAAGATGTATAAATGGTCAACAACTCTGTGAAAAGATCCTTAACAGCATAATCAGCAGAGAGATACAAATCAAAACCATGGTGAGATATGATCTCATATCTGTTAGGATGGCCATTATCAAAAAGACAAGTTAATAAATATAGGTGAGAGTGTGGAGAAAAGGGTACTCTTGGAGACTGTTCGTGGGAATGCAAACTCATACCATCATTATGAAAAACAGAATAATCCTAAAAAAAAAAAAAATGTAAATACAATCCAGCAATTGCACTCCTGGGTATATACTCAAAGGACATGAAATCAGCATCTTGAAGACACATCTGCAGTCTCATGTTTATTATGGCATCATGTACAATAACCAAGGTATGGAAACAACAAACGAATGAAGACAATTTTTAAATTGAAAAACATATTTATTTTTATTTTTGAGTTGAAGTCTCACTCTTTGTTGCCGAGGCTGGAGGGCAGTGGCACGCTCATGGCCACTGCAGCCTCAACCTGCTGGGCTTAGGCGATCCTTTCACCTCAGCCTTCCAAGTAGCTGGAACTACAGATGCACGCCACCACACCTGGCAAATTTTTTGTGACTTATTGTAGAGACGAGGTCTCACCAAGTTGTTCAGGCTGGTCTCGAACCCCTGGGCTCAGGCAATACTCTCACCTCAGCCTCCCAAAGTGCTGGGATTACAGGCTGAGCCACCGCACATTTCAACATAGGAAAATGGACCTTCAAGTTATATATTCAGCAGTTCTCCATGTATTCAAAGCCATGGCTTAATGGCTCACATATATAAATTATCTTCTGTCCTTTTGAGTTTTTTTTTCCATCTGTAAAATTATCTGTTCATTTACTCACAGAAATGCTAACCTACAGAAATAAGTCTTGGAAGTCCTGTATTGAAACACTGAATAGTCCATTGATTTTTTTTCCCCTCAAATCTTGATCAGGGTTATAGCTAAATATATAAACTCTGTTTTAAAAATGCATGTTTATGAATTTTCACATACCACATTTAGTGAGGGTAAAAACTATTACCTTAATCCATTTTCCTTTGTTTCAAAGATGCCACTAAAAAGGCCACCAGAGAGACTATCAAGTAAAGTAAATCATTTGCTCAATGGGCTTCTCAAAGTCAGTAGCCTTTTGTTCACCTAAATTGAATGTCATATCAGTTCTAAGGAAACGCTTATAAGCATATACTATGGACACAGACAGCAATACAGTCTTGAGCAAGACAGTTTGGTTCTACAGACATCAGTTTATTTATTATTAAAATGAAATATATGCAAGTCTATATAAAATAATGTATCAACCTGTCCAAAAAGTCAAGGGACCTGAGATGTATTTCTTTTTATTTTACTTTATTTTTTATTATAGAAATGTGAGGTAGAAGTGAGAGTTAACTGCATAAGCAGGCTGCATTCAGGTGAAGTTTGGGCTTCTAGCTGAACTTCATTACCCCTGGTAGTGGACCAGGTACCCATTGTGTTGTCATGTGTTCCCTACTTTCTCCCTTCCCTCTCCTAGCAGTGCCTAGAAACTGCTGATCTCTCCCTTGTGCTAATGTGACTAATGTTCAGGACCTACTTAAGAGTGATAACATGCCATATTCATCGCTCTGTTTCTGTAATAGTTCACATAGTACAATGGTCTCTATTTCTATCCAATTTGTTATGAAGTTCAGGACTTTGTTCTTCTTTATGGCTGCATAATACTCCATTGTGTGTATGTACTACATTTTCTTTATCCAGTCCACTTTCAATAGATAGTAGGGTTGGTTCTATGTTTTGCCTATTGTGAATAGTGAGGCAATAAACGTGTGTGTAGGGATCTTTTTAGTAGAACAATTTATGTTTCTTCAAATATATTCTCAGGAGAGGGATTACTGGATCACATGAAAGATCATTTTTTAGTTCTTTTAGGAATTGCCACACTGCTTTCCATAGAAGTTGAACTAGTTTACACTCCCACCAACTGTGTTGAAGTATTCCCTTTTCTCCCTCCACTCCCATGCCAACATCTTTTTTTTTTTTTTTTTACTTATTAATGATAGCCATCTTTATCAGAGTTACATGGTATCACATTGTAGTTTTGATTTACATTTCTCTGATGATTAGTGAGGCTGAGCATTTTTTCATATGTCTGTTGGTTGCTTGTATGTCATCTTTTGGAAGTATCTGTTTATGTCCTTTGCACACTTTTTAATGTTTTTTTGTTTGTTTGTTTTTTGTTTTCTTTCACTTCATTTGAGTTCATGTAGATCCTGGATGTTGGGTCTTTGTCAAATGCATAATTTTCAAGTTTTTTCCCCCCATTCTGTGCCTTGTATCCTTACTCTATGGTTTTTTTTTTATGTGAAAGCTTTTCAGTTTGTTGAGGTCCCACTTGTCTATCTTAGCTTTTATGACTTTCAATTTTGAATAGTTGGTCAAGAATTTGCTTCCTACTTCTATGTGCATAAGGGTGTTTTCTACATTTTCTTCTAGGACTCTTGCAGTTTGAAGTTTTATGCTTAGATCTTTGATCTGTTTTGAGTTACTTTTTGTATGTGGTGATAGATAGGGGTACAGTTTCATTCTTCTACATGTGGTTAGCCAGTTTTTCCAGCATGTTGGCTAAGTATGGTCTCCTTTCCCTAATTATGGTAACTGGTGACTTTGTCGAAGGTGAGTTGGTTGAGAGATTATATTTTTACTTCTGGAATCTCTGTCCTGTTTCGTTGGTCTATGTGCCTATTCTAGTATCAATTCCAGTCTGTCTTGGTTACTGTGTCCTTGTAATAAAGTTTAATGTCTGGAAGCGTGCTATCTCCTGCTTTGTTCCTTTTGCTGAGGATTGTTTTGGGTATTTCTACTCTTATTTCCATATAAATTTCTGCATTGTCATTTCCAGATCTGTGAAAAATGATGTTGGTAACTTGATGGGTATTGCAGTGAATCTGTAGATTGCCTTTGGTAGGATGGACATCTTGACGATACTGATACTTCAAATCCATGAGCATGGGATGTTTATCCATTTGTTTGTGTCATCCTTGATTTATTTATTTTATTTTATAGTTCTTGTTGTAAAGGTCTTTCACTTCTAAAGTTAGGTGGATGAAAAGGTATTTCATTTTTTGTGTGTGGTTGTTGTGAATGGGATTGTACTTTTGATTTTGTTCTCCAACCTCTTGTTGATTTGTAGAAATGCAGCCGTCTTTTGAACATTGATTTTGTAGCCTGAGACTTTACTAAAGTTGTTTATCAGTACAAGAAGGCTGTGGATAGACTTCCTAGGGTTTTCAAGATATAGAGAACAATGTTGTCCTCAAAGAGGGATACCTTCACTTTCTCTTAACCTATTTGGATATCCCTGATTTCCTTTTCTTGTCTGATAGCTCTGGCTAGGACTTCCAGCACTATGTTGAATAGGATGGGTGAAAGTGAACATCCTCATCTTGTTCCAGGTCTTAAGGGGAATGCTTCCAACCTCTGTCTATTAAGCAAAATTTTGGCTGTGAGTTTATCATAGATAGCTCTTACTGGTTTCAGGAATGTTTCTTCTATGCCTAGGTGCTCAAGATTTTTATCAAGAAAAGATGCTGGATTTTGTCAAGTGCTTTTTTTTTTTATCTAATGATATAACTATGTGGTTATTGGTTTTATACCTGTTAATGTGCTGAATTGCATTGATGGACTTTTGAATGTTGAATTAGTCCTTCATTCCAGGAATGAAGCCCACCTGGTGCATGATCCTCGAGATGTGTTATTGGATCTGATTGCTAGTTTGTTGAGAATATTTGTGTCTATGTTCATCAAGGAGATTGGCCTATAATTCTCTTTTTTTGCTGGGATTTTGTCAGTTTTGGATGTCAGTAAGATGTTAGCTTCATAAAATGAATTGGGAAGAATTTCATCATGTTCATTCTGGACTACTTTCAATAAGATTGATATCAGTTCTCCTTGTATATCTAGTAGAATTCAGCTGGGAAGCCATCAGATTTGGGGCTTTTTTTTGGGTGCAGGGATTGGGGGTATTTCTTATGACTGAGTCAATTTTCTGGGATGTTATTGGCTTAGACTTTCAATTTAATCGTTTCAACCTTGGGAAGTTGTGTGATGTTAGAAAGTCCTCCACTTCCTTTAGATTTTTTAGCTTATTTGCATACTTCACCCTTTTTCATTTCTTTTTTTTTTTGAGTTGGAGTCTCACTCTGTTGCCCAGACTGGAGTGCAGTAGCCGCTCCCGGCCACCACAGCCTCGACCTGCTGGGCTCCGGCGATCCTTCCGCCTCAGCCTTTCAAGGAGCCAGAATTACAGGTATACGCTACCACGCCCGGCTAATGTTTTGATTTATTGTAGAGATGAGGTCTTGCTGCCCAGGTGGGTCTTGAACCCACGGGCTCAGGCAATCCACTCACCTCAGCCTCCCAAAGGTGCAGGATTACAGGCTGAGCCACCGAGCCTGGCTCCTTTTTTCATTTCTAATTGTGTTTATTTGGATTTTCTCTCTTTTTTTTTTAGTCAATCTGGCCAGGGGTCTGTCAATCTTATTTATCCTTTCAAAGAACTAACTTTTTTCTTGTTGATTCTTTCTGTATTTTTCTTCGATATCCCACAATTGAAATTTTATCTAGTGATCTGGATTTTTCTACTGAAATTAGGATGAAATGATCTTACCTTCCTGGCTCTCTTAGGTATGAAGTTAGTTTGTTTACTTGGCATTTTTTTTGGATGTATGTGTGCAATGTTATAAATTTTCCTCTTAACATTGCTTTCATGGCTTCCAGAAATTCTGATACGTTGTGTCTTCAATTTTTTTTGCTTCCAAGAATATTTTTATTTCTGTCTTGATTTCCATGTTGACCCAAAAGTCATTCAGCAGCATGTTGTTTAATGCCCATGCCTTTGTGTTTTGGGGAGATCTTGTTGGTGGCAATATCTATTTTTATTCCACTGTGGTCTGAGAAAATGCCTGGTATTATTTGATCTTTTAAAATTTGTTCACAGTTGATTTATTTCTGAGAATGTCATCAATCTTGGAGTCTGTTCCATGTGCTTATGAGTAGAATGTATACTCTGTAGATGTTGTGTGGAGTGTTCTGTAGATGTCTATTAAATCTATTTGGTTGAGCATCGAGTTAAGGTTCCAGATCTCCTTGTTGGTTTTTCACCTCAATGATCAATCTAAGGCTCTTAGTGGAGTATTTAGGTCTCAAACTGATTGTGTCAGTGTCAATGTCCTCTCTTAGTTTACTTAGCAGTACTTTTATAAAACAACTCCTGTGTTGGGTGCATATATGTTTAAGATGGATATTTCTTGCTAGTGGATTGAGCTTTTTATCATTATGTAGTGTCCCTCCGTGTCCTCTTTAACTTTTAATTTTTTGATTTGTCTGATATCAGAATAGCTATACCTGCTCACTTTTGTTTTCCGTTTCCTAGAAAGTTCATTTTTTAGTCTTTAACTTTAAGCCTGTGTGTGCCCTTTACAGTGAGATGAGCTTCCTGGCAGCAGCATACTATTGGATCATGCTTATTTATCCAGTTTGTGACTAAATGTTTCTTCAATGGTGCATTTAGTCCATTCACATTCAAATTAATTATTCAAATATGAGTATTTATCCCTGTCATAGGGCTCCTAAAAGGTTGTTTTGTTTGCTTTTTTATTTTTGTATTTATATATGTGTGTATTTTTATTTTTGTGAGTGTTCTGTATACACTGTTAACTCTTGCTTACCTGTACTTTTGTGATGGGCATGACTTTTTTTTTTCTTCCTGTGTTCAATACCTTAACAATCACCTGAAAGGCTGGTCTGGAGGCAGCGTATTATCTTAGGAATTGGTTGTCTGGGAATGATTTTACTTCTCCATCATTACTGAAGTTCAACTTGGCAGGGTAGGAAATTATTAGCTGAACTTGCTTATCATTAAGAACATCAAAAATTGGACTTCAGTCCCTTCTGGCTTATAATATTTCTACAGTTAAGTCTGAAGCAATTATGATGGGTCTTTCCCAGCAGTTGATGGTCTGACCTTTCTCATTGCCTTTGGAATGTTTTCCTTCATGCTTACTTTGTGGAAATGAATTATTATATGTATTGGGGGTGGTCTTCTCATGTGATACCTGCAGAATTTCTCTGAACCTTCTGTGCTTGCATGGTTGTCTTTCCATTGAGTTTTGGGAAGTTCTTTATAATGACCTCATGAAATGTTTGTTCCATGATGTTCTCAGTTTCCCTTTCTTCTTCATAGATACCAATCCCACATAGATTCGGCTTCTTGCATAGTCCCACATCTTACAGAAGCTTTGCTCCTTCTTTTTGAGATTTTTTTTCTATGTTTTTGACAGACTGGATTAGTTCTATATTTTGATTTTCAAACTCTGAGGTTCTTTGCTCTGTCTCATTTATCCTGCTCCCTATGTTTGTTACTGTACTTTTAATTTCCAGAATGAAGTTCTTCATTTCAATTATTTCATAATGGGCCTTTCTGAAATTGGCAAGCTCTGCTTTTTCTTCCTGTATAACTTTTGTGAGTTTCACTTCTAGTTTCTCTTGGTTCTCTCTGTTCATTTTAGCCATCTTATCTTTGATTTCTGTGACTGTCATCTGGGATAGGTAATTTGGGTGTTTCCATTCTTTGTGCTCTGATATCTGCTTTTCCAGATATATGTCTGGAAAAGCAGTTATCAGACACACACACTTTGTGCTCCAGATATATATCTGGAAAAGCAGATATCAGACACAGACACACACACACACACACACACACACACACACACAGACACACACAGACACACATATTCATTTTTTGGTGATTTTTTTCTCATTTGTATATGCCTCTCTTCCCACTCTATAATATATCTTTGGTTTTGTTGCTTTGATGCTAGTCAATGACCCTATATTCTAGGGCCCTTTCTGTCATTCAACCTAGATCACTCAGTGAGAGAAAGAAAGAAAGACATTCATTTCTGCACCATGTTCCACCCTGTGACAGGTCTCTCTTCTGTAGATTATCTTTCCTGCTGTTAAACTGTTAGGACTGGTTTTCAGGCTCTGTTGCAAGCACTCTGGGGGATGGTTCCTCATCTGCTGTCTGCAGTTTGCAGCCCAGAAGCCTCCACACAGGAAAGTCTTCAGGTATCTTTTTGCTGCACCCTCCCTGTTCAAGTTCCCTGCCCACCTCTTAAAAAAGAGTGAATTACTTGCCATGGGGTGGAGTAAATGCTCTGTGGGCACATGGGGCTGGGAGTTGATTCTTCCTGACCTACCAGGCAAGTTGGTTGACAGCTATTGGCCATAGCATCAACCAAGTTCAATCTGCAGATGAGCTTTCCCAGCCTGGGAGTGGGCCACTGGCCTCCACTGGTAAATGACTACACTCTCAGCAGCTGACCGAGCATGGGTTTTGTTCCCTGTTCTGCTTAGGCTCCAGTTGCCTACCACTGTGTCCTGACTAGGACTCCTCTCACATAGGACCAATGACTCACATATGGCTGGGAGTGGGGGAACTGATTCAAAGCATCTTGGGATTACTCACTCCCTCTCATTCACCTGTCAGGGCTTCAGTTCTTGTGCGACATGGTGGGAGATGAAGAGCCCAGATTCCAGCATTTGTTATTGCTTTCGGTATCGATGTGTTCAAAGAGACCTATACTGGGTGTAGGGTGCTTCACATGTCCAAAACTGATCAGGGTGTCTCCATCTGTCAGCAGCTGGGTCTCTACTCTTTGCCTCAATTAGTGAGAAAAGCACCAGTCTGCTGCTACATGGTGACCATCTTGGATATGAATTTCTTTCTAAATCTCTTTGCAAGGCAAATATTTTAAAAGTTTAATTTAATATTTTATTTTAAAGTATGTTATGTACATTTCTTATTATAATTTTAATTTACCTATATAAGCTTTTAAAATACATTATCAAAATTATGTTTGTTCTTTTTAATAAACTGCACATTAAAATTTGTTATACTATTACATTTCCTGGGTTTTAAATATTAACTTAAGCTCAGCACTTAGAAAAATATCTACTCACAATAGATTTTTCCTCTATTTTTAAAAAAGCCATAGCTCTTTAGTAATGCTGAATTAACATTAAAAAAATTAAATCATACTTTGATTAATCCCAAAGATTTGTCCTAGCCAAAAAGAAATGTCATTTTATTTATTTATTTATTTATTTTTTGAGTTGGAGTCTCACTCTGTCACCCAGACTGGAGTGCAGTGGCTGCTCCCGGCCACCGCAGCCTGGACCTGCTGGGCTCCGCGATGCTTCCGCCTCAGCCTTCCGAGTAGCCGGAATTACAGGCCCGCGCTACCACGCCCGGCTGATTTTTTGATTTATTGTAGAGATGAGATCTCCCTGCCCAGGCGGGTCTCGAACCCGCGGGCTCAGGCAATCCACTCACCTCAGCCTCCCAAAGGCGCGGGATTACAGGCTGAGCCACCAAACCCGACTGAAATGTCATATTTTTTTATGGAAAACTCATTAGGAAATCTGGGTACAGTGGTACACACTTGTAGTCTCTGTTAATTGTTAGACTGAAGTAGGAGGAGCCCTCGAGCCTGGGAGTTCGAGACTATGGTCACTCCTATAAATAACCACTGCTTTTCAGCTAGGGCAACATAACAAGACCCAGCTCTAAAACCAACCAATCAACCAACACAATGAATTAGGAAAAATTTAAGGAGCGTGGTTTCTTAAATAAACCTTTAAAATGTTGAAAAATTAAATTTTACTTTTGAACTGAATTGCTCCTGAAAAAATATGCCTATATTTCTTTCGTTATCTTTTTACATAAATAATAATTGCAGACATTTTCTTGGTCTTGCCTGTTCATTTGACAAAGAAAGGATTTTAAGTTCATCCTCATAAATTTCCTCTGGGGCCTAACATATAATTTCCCTCAATATTATTTGATAGATGACAGTTTGGAAAGATTAAATGATTCATCTAAAATGACACAATGGAGTCTTTATGCAGAGCTGAGAATGGAATTTAGATCACTAAGGTAATCATTAAGAAGTCATCTATATCTTTTATTCTAAAATGGATTTTAGTTTGCCAGCAGAATTAAAACACTTGTTATAAGTCATTTGTTGAATATGGGCTGTTTCATTGATATTTAAACTTCTTTTTTGACTTTTCTAATAAAATCTGAAATTCCATTTAAATGCATATTCTTCATTATCTTGTTTCTGGAATGTATATGTGACAGACATTTATTGTTGACCAAATAGTATTTATGTAGTAAAAAGAATAAAATTAAAAAAGCTTTTGCTTAAGACATGGTGCAAGGAATCTTCTCCAATCACTTTATGCTTCTGACTATCTTACCAAATCCTAATAAAACTTCCTGGTTTGCATGTTAAACTATCCTCAGTTTCAGCCCTATTCACCATTCTGCCATCAGTTCCTATCTTAGGGTTTAACATATTTTAGGCACCAAATAATTATTTGTTTAAAATCTAGAAAATGTGAAAAAATAAATTGAAAGGAGTAACACATTTCACTAAGTATATTTCTAAAAGATACCTAAATTTAACATTTTGTTTATTTTAACAAAAATATATTACATAGTTTGAAATAGCTAGAAGGAGAATATTGAATGTTCCAAAACCAGCAAAATGATAATGATTTGGGATGATAGATATTATAATCAATCTGATCTGATTGGTATAATTATACTTATTCAAACAGTGCATACCCTATACATCTGTATAGTTATTGTATGCCCGTTAAAATAATAAGGAAAAATAATAATAATCTAAAGAAAAAAAAGAATTAATTGTGAAACATTTTAAGATTTTTTGGTTCCAATTCATGAATATATACATTCTGTTATCAATTCATAAAATTTTACCATCTTTATATATTATGGCTCCAGAAGTAATGCAAAATAGACCTGGAATCCAAATAGCATTCATATTTTCTTTTTTTTTTTTTTTTTTTTGAGTTGGAGTCACACTCTGTCACCCAGACTAGAGTGCAGTGGCCGCTCCCGGCCACCGCAGCCTCGACCTGCTGGGCTCCAGCGATCCTTCCGCGTCAGGCTTCCGAGTAGCCAGAATTACAGGCACGCGCTACCACGTCTGGCTAATTTTTTATTTATTGTAGAGGTGAGGTCTCGCCAAGTTGCCCAGGCGGGTCTCGAACCCGCGGGCTCAGGCAATCCACTCACCTCAGCCTCCCAAAGGCGCAGGATTACAGGCTGAGCCACCGAGCCCGGCTAGCATTCATATTTTCTTTCAATTAACTAGTTATTATAATTATTTATTGACATAAATTTTAAGACTGCATAATTCAGTAAAATGTAATTTATCTAAATAATTTATTATTGTTTAAAATTACTTTTTCCAAATATATTATAAACAAAACTGTTATGAAATGCCTGAATGAATTGTCTTTTCAGAGATATAGGTACATAGTTGGTAATTAACATATTTGTTGAATGCATTAGTGAATGATTGCAAGAAGTGATTCTTTTCTTCTTTGTTTAGAAATATTTAATGAACTATTTGTGAAACATGTCTGAAAAGCTCTTGATAATATTTATATTTTCATAATAATATATTTGTTATGTCTCACAAAAATCATGAAAAGCATAAAAAGAAACATTCGAATAAAACTTCAGTCATATGTTCACATTTTATAAAAAAGCAAAAGGTTCAGGAAAAATAAACTATACATTTTCAGATAATTGGGTTTCTATGTAGTCTCTAGATTAGCTGTAATGATATAACAAAGGAAGAGTTAAAGGGTACCTGATACCTTTTCTATGTGTAACTTTGAAGATAATTGAGTATTTTTCTGTAGCAAGTCAGTTAGTAGAGTGTGAAAAGTTTTTCTCAATATCAGTAATTCAAACCTCAAAATTTGAGAATAGAGTCATTTTTTGACATAATCTAATGTCTTGGATTATTGTTTAAAACACTTGTAAAATTATTCAAAAAATATTATGTCTGGAATACATAGGTGTTATGCTTGCCTACAACTGCTTGTTTACTCATTCAAACATATATAAGGAACACCTACCTTGTGTTAGATCTTCAACTCTGCCCACCGATTCCACAAATGTCAGCTGAAAAAATCTCGACAGCATTAAATGCTATATCTATCTATCTATCTATCTATCTATCTATCTATCTATCTATCTATCTATCTATCTATCTATTTATATATATATATATATTTTTTTTTTTTGAGTTGGAGTCTCACTCTGTCACCCAGACTGGAGTGCAGTGGCTGCTCCCGGCCACCACAGCCTCGACCTGCTGGGCTCCGGCAATCCTTTCACCTCAGCCTTCCGAGTAGCCGGAATTACAGGCATGTGCTACCATGCCCGGCCGATTTTTTGATTTATAGTAGAGATGAGGTCTCGCTGCCCAGGCGGGTCTTGAACCCACGGGCTCAGGCAATCCGCTCACCTCAGCCTCCCAAAGGCGCAAGATTATAGGCTGAGCCACCGAGCCCGGTTCTAAATGCTATATTTTAATTGACGAGACATAAAGTTAGTATATTTGATGGCAATTTTACATTAAGGAAGTTAATATTATAGTGCATATTAATCATATTGGTATCATATTCACTAAAATATTGAGAACTTTAAAAAAAATTTTCATAAAAAATTACTATTAAAAAATAAATTTATATTTAGGTATCTATAAATTACTAGGAGAAATTGTCACCAAAATTGGTGTAGCAGAGTGGTCAACATCATGTGTAGACAGAATGAGTCTTTTGAAAAGAGAAGACAAGCCACATGAACAGATCACCTTTACTCTATTGTGATTTACTATGATAATTTTTTGTTAGCTGCCTCACCAATATTTATGCATTTATTATTTTTATTCAAGAGACACATTTGCAGGTTTGTTACATGAGTATATTGCCTGATGGTAAGGTTTGGGCTTCTATTGAACCTATTACCCAAATAGTGAGCATGATACCCTATAGGTAGTTTTTCAAACTTTCCTGCCTTTTCTCTTTCCCTTCTTTGGGGCTCCCCAATGTCTATTGTTCCTATATTTGTGTCCCTGTGTACCCAGTGTTCAGTTCCTACTTGTAAGTAAGAGCAGGTGGTATTTCATTTTCTACTCTCTGTGTTCATTCATTTAGAATAACAGCCTCCAGCTGCATCCACGTTGCTGCAAAGGCTATGATTTCATTCTTTTTATGGCTATACAGTTTTCCATGATGTGAATGTACCACATTTTCTTTGTCCAATCCACCTTGATGGGCATCTATGTAGGTTCCATATTTTTGCTATTGTGAATAGTGTTGTGGTAAACATGAGTACAAGTGACTTTTTGGTAGAATCATTTATGCTCCTTTGGCTATATATCCAGTAGTGGGATTGTTGGGTTGAATGGTAAATATATTTTTAGTTCTTTCAGAAATCTCCAAACTGCTCTTTATAGAGTTGAACTAGTTTCTATTCTCACCAACAGTGTATAAGCATTCCCCTTTCTCTGCAACCTCGCCAACATCTGTTGTTTTTGACTTAATAATAACATTCTTACTGATGTGAGATGGTATCTCACTGTGGTTTTGACTTGAATTTCTTGATGATTAGTGACGCTGAGCATCTTTGCATATGTTTGTTGTCTTTGTGCATATCTTCTTTTGTGAAGTGTTTCTTCATGTCCTTTGCCCACTTTTTAACAGAGTCATTTCTTTTCTCGTCAATTCATTTATGTTCCTTATAGATTCTGGATATTAGTCTTTTGTCAGATGCATTGTTTAAAAATATGTTTCCTCCATTCTGTAGTCTGTCTGGTTTATTTTGCTTAATATTTACAAAGAGAAAGAGAGAGAGAGAGAGAGAAAAGTAAACATTTTGAGTTTGAGGCATATTGTTACCTTTTTAAAAAAATTTTTAATGTTTTACCTCAAAAAGAATTTTAAAATAGATTGCAATAGTTTTCCAGTAAGTGATCACCTTTTAAAAAGGTATTAGACATTTTAGTCAAGTTGCAGATGAAATGGGATTGACCACTTTCCATTTAATGTTGCACACATAAAAAAAATAGAGGGCTCTAACCTCAGAAGATAAAAGCTGAAAGTGGAGATGATTGAAGTCTAAAACATTTTGAGGGATGTGTGTACAGTAACTTCAGATCTTTTTATTTGATCTCTAATTACCAGAATAAAGACAGTTCTTTACACTTGAAAGTGCTTATAAACATATGAAAGTCTTTTCCCAGAAAGGTGATGTTGTTGAACGACATAGATTCAAGAATAGTTCAACTAAATTAATTGACTGTGGATGCATGTCAGCTTGTCAAAGGAAGTTAGAAATTTTCAATATAACATTTTGAGAACTCACTTACTGGAATGCTTAAAAGATTGATCTGCTCCAGGATGACATTTTTCCTCATATTTTCACACTTTTACTGGTAATAGAGACATTTAATGTTTCTTGTCAATTTGTTCCAATAATTATTTGTTACATTGCCAGAGAGTCATAACCCTAGTTTTTTCTTTTTCTCTTAAATTCTAAAACAGTCTTTAAAGGATAGCGAAGACCCAGCATCTCACAGCTGCAAGGACTTTATTTCTTGGAGCTAATGTGAGGAAAGTAGGTTCTGTTATGTGTCATTAGCTTTTTTGGGAGCTGGCACCCTCTCTGCTCTAGGCTAAGAACAGATCCATCCCTCATTCAGGGAAATTTTCTGTCTTTTCTATCCAACTTTAACCTCGACCCAACTCTTTTACTGTTATTTTAAGATGCTCATAGACACAGAATTTACACTTTGACTTTTGTGTTTTAATATGCTCACAGACACATAATTTATACTTAATACCACATCACTTCTTATATATTATTCCTACTCCCAATAATAATGTGCTTAATAGATGTATATATGTAAGTATGTATCACCATAGAAACATTCTCTGATGGATATCCTGTCTTAACTGATGAAATCAGTTTCCCTGTTTCTTTTCTTTTCATTCAAATCACAAGTTCCTTTATGGAAAAAACATCTCGTATAGTTCTAGCACTGTCTTATATAAGTAGCTCTTGAAGAAATATTCAACACATTAGGATACTGAAATCTAGATTTTGTTTAACTTTGATCAGACCATTCATGATTTCTGGATATTAGTGTCTACATCTTTAAAATGACAGGTTTAAAATATATGACCCCCAAATTCACTTTCTACTCTAAAATATTATGACTTTGTTATTCTAATGAAACTCCAAAATATTTGTTTTGCAGTGTGACCAGAAAAGTTAACTCTGGGAAAAGGGAAGTCAATTAATAAAGGAGAGGTGGATTCATTTAGAATGAAAATGTGTCATTGTATAACATAGATATCATCATCAAAAAACTTTTATGTTCATATATTTACAAGAATGAGGAATTGATTGGATAACTTTTGGGGAGGGGGCTAGAATTTTGAGAACTTTAATAAGAATAATATAATTTTTTTTCTCACAAGATCAATACGTTCAGTGTGGAATTGCTCTATTATTATTTTCATATTGGTTTTAGCAGTATTAATTAAATAGTGACTATGTATTTATTAATTTAATTTAGTTTGTAGATGATTGTGAATTTTTTTAACTCCAAAAGTCACAGAGGACTTGAATGACAAATATTTATCATGTGGTAAATGTAGATTGACTCTTGAGTAGAGACCTTGGTATGGTGCAAACAAATTGGCCTAGAATTAGTTCTGGGACATACTCAAACTCTATCATATAATAATTGCATCATCTTTGAAAAGTTAAGCGACTGTCTGGTTCTCTGTCTCCTTTTCTGTTATATGGTGATAAAAGCACCTAATTTACACTGTTATTCTGAGAAGTAAAAAAAGGATTAGACAAATGCTTGTCACGTGGTAATTACACAGTAAATAGTGGTTTAAAAAAATCAATAAAGGAAGCAAGTTTAAACAGGTAATATCTGGAAGCAAATTTTTAATTCAGTTATGATTGGATTTTTGTGTTTACCTTTTCTTGTTTGTGTACTCTACATAATTGTGGCCTCTTTCTTCAGGTTAAATGATTGACTAATGCAATCAGAAGGACATTCAATTCAATGATGCTGCCCACATTTCTGAGGAATGGAGGAGCATTTTAAATTTGCGGGGAAGAATACTCTCCCATCAATGTGGTGGGAAAATAAGATATTTTCATGATTAATAAGTGATATTTGTTGAGAATTTATTATATGTTAAAAACTATGCCAAGATGTTTATATGCATTATTTCTCAACCATCACAATTATGAGATATGAATGATCATTATGCCTATTACCATGATGAAGTTACTGAGGCTTAGAGAGATTACATAATTGTGAGGTTTCACAAAAATGTAAAAAATTGAAACCAGGACTTGAATGCAGATGATCTGACTCCAAAACCTAGGTACGTAACATTTTCTGTTATGATGCTTGCAATGGTTAATCTTATGTACCAACTTGACTGGGCCAAGTGGTTACAAGATTGAACTGTATTTCTGGGTGTGTCTGTGAGGATATTTTGGGATGAAATTAGCATTTAAGTCAGTGGAGTCAGTAAAGTAAATTTTCTTCCCCGATGTGAGTGGTTATCATTTAATACATTGAGAGCCCGAATAGAATACCAAGGCAGAAGGAGAAATTCTCCTTTTTGCTTCCCGCCTATCTGCTTCAGCTAAAATATTAGTCTTCCCCTGCCCTTGTACTGGGATGTACACCATCAGCCTCCTCAGTTTTCAGGCATTTAGACCAAATTAGAATTACACTGCTGGTTTTCCTGGGTGTGCCACTTGCAGGGGGCAGATGGTGAAGCGTCTCTGCCTCTGCAAATGTGTGAGCCAATTCTGTATAATAAATCTCTTTATATTATATAATTATTAATATATTGCATCTAATATCACACACACACATGTACACACACACATAACTCACACACACATATATCCTATTGATTCAGTTTCTCTGGAGAACCCCTACTAATGCAATGCTCCTTGGCATCACTGACAACTAAAAATTTTATTTTGCTTCTGCCACATCTCTAAGCTAGGATGCAACTGGAGGCCATTACTCTAAGCAATTAACACAGAAAAACAAATGCCACATGTTCTCACTTATAAGTGGGAGCTAAACACCAGGTACACAGGGACATAAAGATGGGGACAACAGATGCTGGAGATGCCTAAAGAGGAAAGGAGGGAGGAGGACAGGGCTGAAAAACTACCTGTTGGATACCATGTTCATTACTGGGGTGACAGTTTCAGTAGAAGTCCAAACCTCAGCAACTTGCAGTATACAAATGTAAAACACCTGCACAAGTATGCTCCAACATTTGAAATAAAATAAAATAAAGAAAACCTGGACAAGCAAACAACTGCACAAGCCTTGAATTCCCTGAGCTGTAAAAAGTGAGTACCCTCTCACCTACTTAAAAAAGTTTTTTTTAATGGTGAAAAAAGAATATAAATATAAATTGCTTAGCAATCTGTCTGGTGCATAGACTGTGTAATAATTGAGACCATCAATGGAGAAACTGAACAGTGTCACCATTCCCTTCAAAAGGATAAGAACTAGAGAAATACAAATGAGGGAAGAAGAAAAGGACATAAATGACTATTATTAGGCATTTTCCATAGCACTGGGACAAATGACTTATCAATGTAGCTGATAATGTCTCTATTTAAAAGATCAGCTTTGAAAATGGAAGAAAGAGAAGCTGATACTAATTCACAATTATTTAGATACCTGATACACAATTATTTAGATTCCTGATACAAACTACCCAGAAGGACATGGAGCATTCTGAGACACATATTGAGAAGTTAATCAAACCTGGAAAATGGAAGGACAGAAATCTTTTCTAGGCTAAGATAAGGACGTTTTCATAACAACACTTGGCCAAGGTTTCTACCCAAACACTGAACGATAATATTCCTATTTGGTGTTTGTAGTTCTGGAGTATAATGCTATATAAACTAACAAGTAGTATACTTTCTGACTAATTTTTATTGTGCTTGTTCAGAACTCATCCAGGTATTGTTGTAAAGTATTGTATAACTATGAGGTAGTCTGTGAGGCTGTTGAGATTCTCATATCCAGAATGGGCAAAACTTGATGAGCAAAATTCTTAAATCATTTTATTTTACTAGAAAACATTTCTCTGTGTGTTGCAAGTTACTTTTGTACCAAATTACTACAGAACAAAAACTAATGGATTTTGAAATCTGAAGTCATGTGAATTCTTCAGGACTATCACTGGCATTATTTAGATAGAGACAATTTACTGTGTTCATTTACTGTATCACTTCCCAACCCTATCTGCAAACACACCTATTACCCACAGCAATCAACAGTTATTCATAATTCAAGAAAGGCAGGTGTGACAAGATTCCCCACCTTGAAGCCGATTTAAGGGTCTTATAGCTTGTTAAATAACTTGGTTGCAGCAAGAAAAAAACAATTATCCTTAAAAAAAACATGATCTTTGTTTTGGCTATCAGAAGCAAATGAATAATGGTCATAATCCATGAGGTACCAGTGAAAATTAGTGAAATAGACTACTGGTAATGTTTCGTTGTTTACCTCTTAAAAATATAAATAGTTTTAGGCATTTTCATAAATAATAATTTGTGATGGTTAATTTTATGGGTCATATTAATTAGGCCTTAGGGTACCCAGATATATGGTTAAACATTTTTTCTGGGTGTATCTATGAAGGTGTTTCTGGAAGAGATTAGCATATGAATTGTTGAACTGAATAAAGCAGATAGCCCTCCAAATGTGGGTAGGTGACACCCAATCTAGTAAAGGCCTAAAATGAACAAAAAGCTAGAGTAAGGTTGAATTCACTCTGTCTGACTGTGAGCTGAGACACTGATTTTCTCCAATTTCTCCTGCCCATGGTGCTCCTGATTTTCAGACCTTCAATTTCAGACCAGACTCTATACCATTAGCTATCTTTCTCTTAGGCCTTCAAACTACACACTGGCTTTCCTGGTTCTGTAGCTTGTAGATGGCAGATCATAGGACTCCTTAGCTTCTGTAATTGTATAAGCCAATATCTTATAAATTTCTTTCTAGCAGTTATATATATATATATATATGCACATGCATATATATTTTATGTTATATATATATATCATAAACCCACATATATATGAGAGAGAGATTCTCATCTCTAAATGGAGAAAGATTTTGACTCAACCTAAGGGCCATATCAGATTATTATATGAGAATATATATGTATATTCATACATATACACATACATATCTCTAGAAATAGTTTATATATATTAAAACATATATAATTAAATTTGGTTTAAATTTATAGGCAACATATTTGAAACATTGATAAGTTAAGGTTTTCAAATTATAAAGAAAAGTGAATTAAAAATATTTTCGTAGCTCAGTTTCAGAGAAACAAGTAGAAATCCAAGTTCTCATTAAAAGAATAAAAAAAATTGTGACTGAGAGAAGGACAGGGAAAAGTATAAATCTCTACGACTTGTGATATATAGCCCATTGAATACATACAAACAAGTGAAGACAAAAGCTATTCACTTTTAGAAATTGAATTAAAAATGAAATTAGGAGTGATTTTTGAAGCCAAGAGAAAAGGAATTTAACAACTCCAAGATTCTTCTCTTAGAATTAAATGTAGAAGAATTAAACACACATCTATTATAGAGAATGTCTTTCTTTATTAGCATGCACATCATTAATTAGAGAGATACTAACTTCAGGATAGAAGTTAATTAACTGTGAGATCAATACCTAATGATGATTTCACTTTTTACATCTCTCTAACAACACCAAACTAATAAAAGCATTATGTTCTTGAGTAAAACTTACTTGACCAGAACCTTAAAGTGAACAGCTCCTGAGGCTCTCATCTAGAAACAAAAAGTGTTTGGGTTGGTAAAAGTTGGATGTTCACCAGTAACTACGTAAAACTAAGATTATATGATATGCCAGGATTTCTGAGATATATAAATAATATATTCTTTAAAAAGTCACTAATAAGATTGTCTACTATTTCATCATATAATTTGTACATAGATTTGTAGCCAAATTTATTCTGCTCATATTATGTTCAGTATTCTTTTTCAGGGGTATACAGATTACATCATCCTCTTATTAAGGTACAGAATTTTCAGATTTTCTTTCTTTTTATTCTAAAGATGTAGGGTACAATTCAGGTGTAGGTATACAAGTGTGATCATTGTACAGGTAAAGTTTGGGCTTCCCTTTGATCCCCACTTTGACTGGTTTGAGATCAGGTGCATTTATTGATGTTATGTGGCCCTCTCCCCGCTGGCGGTTTCTGGCTACTGCCAATCCCTTTCTTATAGTATTATGGCAAATGTTCAGGGTCTGATAAGAGTGAGAACATGTGGTACTCAGTTCCTTGTTTCTGTGATAGATCACTGAGTATTATTAGTTCTAAATTCATCCCAAGTTGCTGCAAAGTCCATAACTTTGTCCTTCTTCATGGTCGTGTAATATTCCATCATGCATATGTATCACATTTTAAAAAATCCAGGCCAGTTTTGATGGGCAGCAGGGTTAGTTCCATGTTTTTGCTATTGTGAATAGTGTGGCAATAAACGTGTGTGCAAGCATCTTGTTTGTGGAGTGAGTATAGTTTCTCTGCTCTGTGTATACTGCCAGAAGGGACGTTACTGGTTTGTATGGCAGGTCAATTTCTAGGAACTGCCACACTGTTTTCCATAAAAGCTGTACTAGTGTGCATTCCCATCAACAGTGTAGAAGCATTCCCTTCGCTCTGCATCCTTACCAGCATCGATTGTTATTTGTTTTATTAATGATGGTCATTCTTACTGGAGTTAGATGGTATCTTAATGTGACTTTGATTTGCATCTATCTGATGATTAGTGAGGCTTCACATTTTTTCATGTGTCTGTTGGTCGTATGTCTTCTTTTGAGAAGTGTCTATAAATGTCTTTTGCTCACGTTTAATAGGGCTGTTTGTTTTATTTTTCCTTCCTGAATGTTTGAGTTCCTTGTAGATCCTGAATGTTAGGGCTTTGTCAGATATGCAGTTGGCAAATATTTTTCCCCCGCATTCTGTGGGCTGTCTCTCCACTCTCTTGATGGTTTCCTTTGCGTTGCAGAAACCTTTCAGTGTGATGAGGCCCCACTTGTCTCTTATGTCCCCACTTATTTCTTATGTCGTGGGCTTATGGGGTTTTGATCAGGAACTGGTTTCAGATTTAGGGTGAGCACTTTAAGTTCCTTAAGGAGATTCTCATCTTTTAGTAAAAAAGATTTTGACCCAACCTTGGGGTCACATCAGAGGAAAGTTGGAATAGCCTCTGTGTGATGCCTTTTAATCTGCTAGGTAGAAATTTTAGCTCTGAGAGTTTTGTTCTGAAGACAGTGGCAGCAGAAAAGTATCTGCTTATTATCATCATCCAATATCAATGTCCAAAGTGTCTATTAAAGAATATTAGTGTTAGAGGCCAAGCATTAACCATCCTGAAACCGAGCATGAAATTGAAGTGCAGAATGTACTTGAAATCATTCACTTTACTTATTTCTCTCACTCTGAAACAAGGACCTGGCATTCTTCCCCCAAGGCATTGTATCTGTGTTTTCATAATGACTTTTTTTGTTCCAAGCTAATTGCTTTAGAATGCTCTGTTACATTTTGCATTTTTTATGGCTCTGTTGATAAAGACCTGAGTTAATACATGAAAAACACTTGGAACACTGTCTGTCACATGATAAGCATCTAATACGTGTTTGCTATCATTATTATAACTGTAATGATAATATTTACTATTATTTTAAATTTTGACTTACTAGTTTGTAATAATCTATGTAAGATAGAATATGTAACATACTTTATGTGAGCATTTGGATACTGGATGTGCACAGCAAAATTTAAATAAATATAAAGAATTATGAGAATTGGGTGAGTATAGTAAGGTTTGAATTTTCCAGGATCCCCTAAAAAAATAGAGCACAAAGATTTTTTTTTAAAAAGGCTCACACAAAGACATTATTTACAATAAAACTCGTTCCCAAAAACATCTGGAGAAACATAAAAGTATGGACTAAAGTGTTTATAAAATATTAAATATACATTTACCTGTAGAACTATGATAAAATAGTGTTTTAATGGAAAAAATATAGTAAGACTATATTCTCTAACAAATGTACTTAAATGGAGGTAAATAGGAAATGTTCATAAAAAAGTAAATAAGAAATATATTTTGGTTACTTAATACAGATAAAATTATAGAATAAATTTTTTCAGAAATAATTGTGATCAATTTATAGAAATGAGCACCATTAGCCGATAACCTCACAAGAAAGAGTCAAGACTAACATTAGCATCATTTTTATAAAAAGGCACATGCAAGCTCATCTTTGAAGGGAGCATATTAAAGTAGGTATGATCGTACATGTTCTTTCACCAAAGTTTTATGTATCTTTTTCAGTTTTCCAGTCAGTAAGTACTTATCAGAACCAAGTTTATGTCATACATAATTATGGGTGCTGGGTACAATGACTTCCAAACAAAAAGAAAATAAATAAGCACAATGGAAACCAATCTAGAATGTACAGCTACATAGAAACTGTGGCCATTAATCAAATCACCTTGTCAATAAATGTCATATCACCTCTATAATAAATGGAGAGGTGTATCATGCTATGTCACTAAATAATAGGATGATAACACCTATTCTGGTGGGAAAAAATAGATTATCTGAGAAAAGGTGATATTTGACTTAAAATAAGGAAGGGTAAACCTGGAGAAGGAGGAAGGAGAGGAGAAGAATGATTTAGACCAGAGTGTGAAGCCTGTGCAGAGCCCTTGAGTTAGGAAGGAGGCTGATATAACCCAAGATCCAGAGCATATCCAGTATGTCTAGTGGGTACAGAGAAAAGAACGGTGGGGTAGGAGAAAAATCCAGGACTTAAAGAGGTAGCTATAATTTATTATCTAAGCTGCATCACTTTTGAGAGGGAAAAGGAGGTACTACCTATGTTTATACCAGAACAACAGGTGGCAACTGAACTCTGAGTCACCCTAATTATAGACTGGGTTAAGGATAGGTTTTTATGCAGAGAGGGATGAAATCGTTTGGAAGGATTTTAAGCAGAGGTTTACATTTTTGCTGCTGCAGTGGAGAGAGTAGATTATAATGAGGCAGGCCTGTGTGTGTGGTGACTACCAATTAGCGTGCTTGTTTACCAGAGATGGGCTGAAAGACAGTTTCTGTTGCTGTTATTTTTTGTTTGTTAACTTGTTGTACACCTCTTTTTGCATGGTGAGTGCCTGGCCTAAAATTACACTAGGATTTTTTCTTTCCTTCCAATGATTTGAGTCTGAGAAGTGCTCTTCACTTTCCATGCCCATATCTAGGTATCAAGGGAAAAAATTAGGACAAACAAAAGATGACTATGTTTAGAATTATATAGCATTATGTCTACTTGTTCTCTCTCTTCATTTATACACACACACACACACACACACACACACACACACACACACTTATATATTTATATTTAACAAACTATTACAATCACTAAAGATCTCATTCAGTGAGCTAAATTTGTTTTGGAGAAGTATCAGCTATTCTATAAATGTTCCCGATACTTTAAACATACCTGATGGGTCTGGTTTCTTTCTTAAAAGGAAACATTCCTTGTTTAAAATTTTAATGGTAAAACATATTCATTAAATAAATAAATGGAAGCACAGAAGTTTTTTTTTCCAGATAAACAACAAAATGTGACATCAAATGCCATTTTTTAACCTAGCTAAAATTTTTCAGTATATAAAATTTTGTGTACTGTTTTTCTTTTTCAGCTCAGTATTATATCATCAGTAAGTTTACCAGATTTAGGAAATAAATAAAATTACAGCTTCCTTGCTGAATTTGAATTTCAGATGAACTTTTTTTTGTACAGTTGTATTAAATATTTCATGGGACATGATTTTACTTAAAAAAATTGTTGGCTATTTGGAATTCAAATTGAACTGGACATTGTACATGTTTTTCTAGCACTGTTAATTATAAACTTTTTTATTGTTTAACTTAATCTTCATAAGTTATTATAAATAACATTATAACTGAACACTTTAATGCAAGAAAATGTATCATATTTAAAGAGTATATCTTTTTGTAGATTCTCAGAGGTAAACTTCTTAGGTAAGAGTAAATATATGTATATCTTCTTAGGTAAGAGTAAATATATGTATATCTTCTTAGGTAAGAGTAAATATATGTATATCTCCACATTTATTTTATAGGTTGTAGTTTTTTTTCTTGTAATTAATTTATTTAGATAATTTTTTTAAAATTTAAAGTATAGGTAATTTTGACTAGTGTTGGAGAATTTATTCCTATTGGACAGCAATCTAGTTTCTTCCAAAATCTTGCTTGAAGTTGTAGATATTTCAGTGAAGGAGATATCTGGACATATTATATGTGCATTTCTCTAGATTCTCTTAATTCCACTCCTGTTCTCAGGTCTTTAGCAAACAACCTGTGATATACTGTCTCTGCCTCACTTTCCTTCTTTGTTTTCCCCTTTATCACCTCTAAATTATGCCCTTATATTTTGTGTTCTGCAATTACACAGTATTCAAATAATAAATGCCTATCCAGTACCATCTTTGGGACATTCAGATGTTGATTTCACACTTACCAGTTGGGTGACCTGAATCAAACTAATTACCTTCTCTGAACTCTGGTTTTATCTATAATAATTGCATAACAGAGTTTTTGTCGTGATAAAATGCAAACATTTCGCAGACAACACAATGTTTCAGAGGCACAGTAAGTAGACACGGCTAATTGACTTGGGCAATGCTTTCCAAGAGGCATTGCGTACCTCTCTTGGGTATGCAAACTTTGATCATACTCTCAACTGGAGTCCTCCTAAACAGATTCAAATTCTTTCTAAATATGGTTCTTAGAGGCTGGACGACAGAAAAATGAGTTGATAGTGACCAGACTTAGACTTTGAAATGGCAGCTACAGTATTATGTCCAGCATAAGCACCGACATAGCTAAGGAGGGCATACTTAGATAAAGTGTGGTTTATGTTGGTTAAGTAAAAACATTCTGAAGTGGTGAAGTAAACTGTTGTGATAAAGTTAGGGTTTGCAGTTGCTTATCCTCTTAATGGTGTTCTATGTTTTAGTACTGTGCTGATGATATAAAAATGGATGTTAATGGGTAACAAAGTACATATAATTAGTAACAAGTAAATATTTTTAAAATCTATTTTACTGTGATTTTTAAGAGTCCTGCATATTCTTAAATACCATGAGTTACATAATATCTGGGAAGGGCTTCTCTGGTTTTTGCTTTTGTTTTTCTATCTTTTCTCTTTTGTCCATGCTCTCAATACACATTGAAAATTGTTCCACCAAGACCATGGTGCTTAGAGGAGTTTCAGGAGTTTCTGACTTTTGGTTAAAAATTAGCTTCCAGACTGTACCTGAGCAAAAAATAACTTTGGTGAGTTAAATGTATAAAACTATTAAATGCTTCCTTGATTACCATGGTAGCTCAGGATTTTAGTGCTTAATCGTTTTACTGTCATATAGATCTCATTTTCATTGACACATTCACACTCTTATGCATTAATTATTATTTAATATATATTAACTTCATCTTTGAGTTCAATGCCAAATACTATTCATGAATATTTCTATCAGAAATTAAATCTATTACTCAGTATATTCCCTGCACCCATACAACTCAGAGATAGATAAAGCATTGTAATACAGTAGTTCATTCAAGACAGGTACCCGGAATATCTTTTTATCAGCTCCTTTAAACTCACTTTTGTTAATGTTGAAAATATTTAGCATGCAAGAGTTCACCTTTGCATTTATTTTTAAATAATATTTGATCAGTTGGTTTTGAGTGTCCTAGGTGTAAATTACAAATAAAGGGAATAAGCCAGATATTCCTCAAATGTTTTCAACCTCCACTGATGGTTCAGTTTCTTACTGGCACTAGATGCACTTTTACCTCTAGCACTACTCTCTCGAGAGGGTTCTTCCTGGGATTCATATCTTAATATGACTCGCTTGCATCTCTCCAGACTTCTGGTTAATTCACTGCTATTCTAAGACTTTATCACTGGGTGGCACCCTGCCACCTTATTTAGATCTCTGTCTCCTATTCTCTGATATAGTTGCATTGTGGTCAAAAATTGGGATCTGGACCCAGATACTCATGTCTGGAACCCAGGCTCTGAATTTTATGAGCTCTCTGGCAATGAACGATCTAGATGAAATCTTTAGCAAAATGAAGACAACAGTAGTCACTACCCAATAAGGCTCTTGTAAGAAGAAAAGAGTTCATCTAAAATACTTAGAAGAATGCCTGGCAAATGGGAAACATCTGCTAAAATGAATCTGTTACTTGTATTACCACATTTGGAACATTACAGAAGAAACAATATGTACACATATGAGTAAGTTACAGAATTCGAAGAACAGACAACATACGCAAAACAAACAAAAAAGATTAAGGATTAGGATAATAATAGAGGCTAAAACAAGCACCAGGGAGGACAATTAAATAGGGCATTTAAAGTTGACTTGTGGTAATAATCAAATAATAATTGTCAACCATGTGTCAAAAGTCATGTATGTTCTTTATAAATATTATAAATATTACATCTTGCATCCTTCCCAATAGCTATATGAAATAAACATTGTATGCTCATTTTTCTAGATTAATAAACTGCACCTAATAAACGTTAATAATTTGCTCGGGGTACTTCATCCCGTAGGTGGAAGACCACAGATTTAAATTCAGGTGTTTTTGTTTTTTTTTTTAAATTATGAAGCCCTCTCCACTGTGCACTCTCTGCTCTGTCATTAGTCAATATTTTCTATCTCAGCTGTTACTGGTTAAAATTTTAATACCTATTTCTCAATATTGTTACTGTATTCTGGAAGGGATTGAGTTGCTTGTGACACCTAATAAGAAAATCATAAACATGTCTGTAGATTGAACCTCCTCTTATTTTCCTAGGTGAATGCTGAACTGACAGGCCTGCCAGTTCCTCACTTAACTTCTCACAATTTCTGCAACATTTCCCTCCTCTCTGACAGTCGTATCAGCATTTCTGCTGCTGCTTGTGCTGATAAAGCCTTCAGAACATATACCAAATAGAATTCACTTGGTGACATGTTTACTAGGGAATTCCTCTGCAAAGAAGGTTCAGACTAGAAGGAAAGTGTCCTGCAGATTGCTCCACTACTTAGCAGACGGACTGGATAATTCAAACACGGCTTTAGAGATGTGTCAGTAAATTTTTCCACCTGAAATGGGTGGACTAAGCAAATATTCCCAAGAATTTGAGACCAAAAGATGTGAGTTTAAATGACAGTGAAAATATTAGGTAACAAAGTCTTGTTTTTTTTCTTATATAATATTGACCTGATACCATAAAATGAGAAAACCAGAAAGCATAAAAAGTGAAGTCAAAGGAAGATTTGAACCTTCAAGAATTGTATGCATTTGCTCATCACCTTTCAATGTCTTTCCCAACGTAAAATGTTGCTCAAATATTTTCTTCATTATTTTAAGGATGTAAATAAAAACACAAGTGCCTTCATTATTTTAAGGATGTAAGTGAAAACACAAGTGACAAAGGTGGTGATCTACATGGTATAATTGCAAACATCCAAGAAGCCCTCCCTTCATGTTAACAGTAACATCAAACAAGCAGGTACACACATGTATAACATGCACATACACCACACTCATATCACACTCTGCCAAATAAGACACACACTCCTCCCCACACCTCCTTCATACAAAGCATTCTCCAAACACACATAAACATACTCAAGCATACATAGACACACCATGACTTCACACTCTCCAAACACAGACACACACTTAGCTCACTCATCAATAAGAGGAAGAGCAGATGAAGGAGCAAGAAAGGTTCTCAAAGGATAAAGGTGAAGTTTTCTGAGAATGGAAATTTCACTGAAGGAACTCTAGTACAAAGTTGGTATTTTTGACTTAGTTGCATTTTAATTCAAAGTTACTTGAAATATTTCATATTTGAAATGTCTGTTCAGATACTCTTTACTGTGAAAGATATTCTTTAGTGTGAATGCTCTTCTGATCATTTCTTGAGGGCAGGTTTTGATAGACAAATTGCACATACCGAGGGCCTAAGGCTAAAGGGAAAATAAGAAGAGGGCAAAGAGAGAGGATGCTGAGGTGACCCAGACAAACTCAGCTAACACGGTGATTTGTCCAGAGGTCAGTGCTGAACGAAAACCTGCAGACATCACTGAGAGCTGTCCATAGGAAGGCACAAAAGGTTATAGAGAATAATACGACCAAAGAGCATATTTCTATCCTTACACCAATGTATTGCTTGAAAGGTTACTGTGGTCAATAGTACAAAAATAAAAGTTACTGGCTACTGCTAAATTAAATGAGACATTCCTGACTCCAAGTCTAGACAATCCTAAGTCAAATTCTTCGATCAAATTCAAGGTGCAATATTTTTGAAATTGAATAATAGTAAATGTATATTAGTTTGTCTTTTAAGTTATATAATTGAATGTATGTTTTAATATTTAGGTGGAGAGAGTTGATGGAAAAATGCTAAAGTCTTTTGAGAAGTTGAAAGCAAAAAACTATAATTAATGTAGACAGACTGACCTGTTTCAGTGTTTAGTGTTTAGAAGGTACATTAGCACGATGTCTTATAGGTAAATGAATCAATCTGGACATGTATGAAGATTTTAATTGAAGAGGTAATCATTAAAGAACATCTCTTATTACTTCCTTTCTCTGGTAACCAATTCTACCCTCCAACCTGACCTTTATGCTGACATTCAACTAATGTGTTGATGGTTGTCATCTAAGGAACAGTAGAATAGGAGATTATTCTTTAAAGCTCTATTAGCTTTAAACTTACTTTTTAAAAAAATCCATCTGATAAAGTCAACTTGGAGAGCATTCCTACAAGAGCTATTTGTTTACTCATAATTTTGACTGTGGAAATGACTTATAAGACAGATGGAAGCCAAGTTTGATTTAAAAGTACTTAATATGGGTTTGTACTGTCTGTATTCAATCTGAAGATTGTAAAGTAAAAAAAAAAAAGAAAAGTATACAAAATTATGTATTAGCATAGCATTAATTGTGTATGTGACAAGAAAAAAAAATCTATAAATAATCCCATCTATTTTTCTTCCCTATTTTCTAATGAATAAAACTCCTTTGTTGCCCTGTTATTAGGCTTTATTTTGTGTGTTGACTTGGTAAATAGATGATAAAAACTTGGAGATCATTGTACTGGATTATAGGATTATATGTTGTAAACAAGAGAGGGCCTGGCTCGGTGGCTCAGCCTGCAATCCCGCGCCTTTGGGAGGCTGAGGTGAGTGGATTGCCTGAGCCCGTGGGTTCGAGACCTGCCTGGGCAGCGAGACCTCATCTTTACGATAAATCAGAAAGTCAGCGTGGCATGGTGGCGCATGGCTGTAATTCCGACTACTCGGAAGGCTGAGGTGGAAGGATCACAAGAGCCCAGCAAGTTGAGGCTGCGGTGGCTGGGAGCGGCCACTGCACTCCAGTCTGGACGACAGAGTGAGACTCCAACACAAAAAAATAAAAATAAAAAAAACAAGAGAAGGTGGCTACCATGGTGCAGAGGTAATTACTTTGGGGCTGATAAGGTTCCTTGTCATGCTTAACATAAAAGAAATCTTGACTGTTAGGCGGTTGCCACTATGCACATGTCTCAATTCAGCAAGGGGAAAAAAAAAAAACAAAAAACAGGTCAGAACAGTCTGTACCAATTCATTTTTAGAAGTAAAACCAGGAAATGGCATCATCATTTCTGCTCATTTCCTATTGGTTAAAACTTTGTCACATATTCACACAAAGTTCCAGGGAAGTCTGGAAGAAGTGGAAACTCTAGCTGTGTGGTCTTTTAATCAGCTAAAACTTAATAATTTTATTATTAAAGAAGGGACGAAGACATATTATGGGACAGCTAGTAGTCTATACCTTCACCTATCCCTGTGGCTACACAAATATCCCTTTTTTCATACAAACACATCCACAGATGGCAACCAAAATCACATCTAGTCATTACTTTTAGTTTAAAGTGCCAGGCCTCTGAATGGAGATTGGTTCTTTCCATTAAGTCAGGATGGTTTTCCTGGTGTTTTGTTGATCTATAAACTATTAGAGAAATTATAGGATCCCTCCCTACATACATTGAACAATAACGGGGAAAGAGCAGGATAACATCAATGAAATATTTCATTGAGATAAAAAAGAAAAGGAAGCTCATAACAGTCACTTGCTTGTAACAATAATCAAATACTGCTGAGCCAGTGTTGACAGTGCACAGTGTCCTTGCTTAGCTCATTTTCTGGTCTCTGGAGAAACTCCTTTGTCCATTTTCATCTTTAGTGACTTTCTCCATTTTCTTCTATGACCACATTTAATGTGTACATTGGAAAACATGTTCTCACAAGGGTTACACAGCTTGTTCACACAATTATAGGTATTTGGGGGCACATTATACTTTCCTTGGCAATAAAAAACTCAATAATTTAGTAGATATATTCTATTTACTTTCTCTTTTGTTTCCATGTTAAAGTCATCAATGCAAATTAACACAGTTCTTAAATTGGATTAGATACAGATATAGTTCTTAAACCTGAAGTCTCTCACTTACTTAATGGTCCCTTTGCCAGTTTTACTCTTTCTCCAACACTTTAATTGTGGTTTTCTTTTGTCCATATGAAAAAATCAGGCTTGCTCTATTTGCTTGTTGACTCAGAATTTGCTTCCCACATTATCACAATCAACATCTAATCCACAATTATCTTGTCTTCCTTATTATTGCTAAGACAGTGTGATATATTTTAGAGTTTGATGAGAGCAGCAGGTCACTACTGGTACAAATTTCTGGTTTGGATATAGTCCAATCTTTTGTAATAAAGGGATGTAAAATATAATGGTTTATACAAAATAGATTATTTTCTTTCTCAAATAATCCAGAAGTAGATAATTTAAAGCTTTTGGAGCAGTGTTTCCATATTCAACAAAGAGTTTTTATTTTGAGAGTCAGTGTGTTTCAAATCAGTTCTCATGAACTCCTAGATGGGGGAAGATTGAAAAAAATCAAGAGAGAATATATATATATATATTTTATAAAAAGCAATATATATATTTATATATATGTTTATATATATATATTTTATAAAAAACAATATATATATTGTTTTTTTCCAGTGCATGACCAAGA
The DNA here is from genome assembly GCF_000164805.1 of Carlito syrichta. Taxonomy (NCBI): domain Eukaryota; kingdom Metazoa; phylum Chordata; class Mammalia; order Primates; family Tarsiidae; genus Carlito; species Carlito syrichta. The sequence goes on along the minus strand of NW_007223833.1, from coordinate 252,928 downwards.
AGAAAAATGTCTGCTCCCATCCATTCAATTAGAATTAAGACACATGTCTGCTCCCATCCATTCAATTAGAATTGAGACACATGTCCCCTCCAAGCTACAAAATACATGGACAATGCAGCCCTTAGGTGAGTAGTAACATGGCTAGCTAAAATTTGGGAATTTTATTGCTAAAGAAAGTGGGGAGAAGTTGTTGAAAACCTGAACCACTGCCAGACTTCATAAAGAACGGTACAGGGTTACCATGAATAGACATTGTGTCAAAATATTAATAGTTCTTATCTCTGATGGAGAATCTTGTGTTTTGTTTTTCTCTATGATTTATTTAGATTTTGTTCACTTACTCATTTTACTGTATTTCTTTTTATACATATTTTTTATTTTAAAATTCTAGGGTACAGTTAAGGGTTAGGTATACAAATATGCATTGTGCAGGTACCCTTGTTGATGAGGTGTGCCCCCCTGTCCCCAGACAGATACTGACTACCGTTAATCCCACCTCCCTTCCCCTCCCTGCCCCCGCAATAGTTTCCCTCCACTGTCAATCCTTTTCTTATAGTATTGTGGTAGTTATTCGAGGTTCACTTATGAGTGAGAACATGTGATACTCAGATCTTGGTTTCTGTGAAAGAAACAGTATTCAGTATTATAAACTCTAATTCCATCCAGGTTGTTGCGAAATTCATGATTTTGTTCTTTTTTATAGCTGCACAATATTCCATTGTGTATATGGACCACATTTTTAAATTCAGTTCTCTTTTGATGGACAGCATGATTGTTTCCATGATCTTGCTATTGTGAACAATACTATGATAAACATACGTGTGCAGGTATCTTTATTATAGAGTGATTTGAGTTCTTCAGGGTATATTCCCAGTAGGGGGATTGCAGGGTCATATGGAAGGTCGATTTTTAGAGCTTTTAGGAATTGCCACACTGATTTCCACAGAGGCTGCACTAGTTTACACTCCCCCCCAACAGTGTAGAAGTGTTCCCTTTTCACCACATCCTCTCCAGCATCTGTTATTTTTTGAGCTATTGATAATGGCCATTCTGACTGGAGTTAAGTGGTATCTCAGTGTAGTTTTAATTTGCATTTCCTTGATGACTAGTGAAGCTGAACATTTCTTCATGTATCTCTTAGTCGCTAGTATGCCTTCTTTTGAGAAGTGTCTGTTCATGTCTTTTGCCCACTTTGTAATGGTGTTGTTTGGTTTTTTTTTCTTTTTTTTTTGAGTTGGAGTCTCACTCTGTCGCCCAGACTGGAGTGCAGTCGCCGCTCCTGGCCACCGCAGCCTCGCCTGCTGGGCTCCAGCGATCCTTCCGCCTCAGTCTTCCAAGTAGCCGGAATTATAGGCATGTGCTACCACACCTGGCTGATTTTTTTATTTATTGTAGAGATGAAGTCTCACTGCCCAGGTGGGTCTCGAACCCACGGGTTCAGGCAATCCACTCACCTCAGCCTCCCAAAGGCGTGGGATTACAGGCTGAGCCACCGAGCCCGGCTGTTTTTTTTTTTTCTTTTCAGCACATTTGAGTTCCTTGTAGATCCTAGATGCTATGCCTTTGTCAGACATGGAGTTGGCAAATACTTTTTCCCAGTCTGTGGGTTATCTCCCTGCTCTCTTGATGGTCATTTTAAACTTTGCAGAAACTTGTCAGTTGAATGAGGTCCCACTTGTCTATCCTATCTCTTATGGCCCATGCATTTCAGTTTTTACTCAGGAATTGGATGCCGGTTCCAACTTCCATAAGGGTGTGTCCTGCATTTTCTAAAGTTCTTATGGTTTGAGGTTTTACATTTACATCTCTGATCCATTTAGAGTTAATTTTTGTGTATGGGGATAGATAAGGGTCTTGTTTGAATCTTCTGCATGTAGTCAGTCAGTTTTCCCAGCACCATTTACTGAATAGATTGTCCTGTCCCCAGTGGTGGGTGGTAGAGGCTTTGTCAAAGATGAGTTGGTTGAGATATTGAGGTTTTGCTTCTGAAAGCTCAATTATATTCCATTGGTCTATATACCTGTTCCTGTACCAATACCAAGCTGTTTTGATTATTGTAGCTTTATAGTAAAGTTTCAAAGTCTGGTAGTGTGATACCTCCTGCTTTGTTTTTTTATTTTCTTTTTTGCTGAGGATTATTCTGGCTATTCTCAGTCATTTTTGTTTCCATATGAATTCCTGTATTGTTTTTTCTAGATGTGAGAAGAATATTGCTGGTAATTTGATGGATATTGCATTAAATCTGTAGACTGCCTTAGGTAAGATGAACGTCTTCACAATGTTGATTCTTCCAATCCATGAGCCTGGGGTATTTTTCCACTTGTTTGTGTCATCTTTGATTTCTTTGTGCAGTGTTTTGTAGTTTTTGTTATAAAGGTCTTTGGTTAGGAAGATGCCAAGGTATTTCACTTTTTGGGGGGAGGCTATTGTGAACGGGATTGTACTATTTATTTGGGTTTCTGTTTGGTTATTATTGGTGTAAAGAAATGAGATTGTCTTTTGCACATTTATTTTATACCCTGAGACGTTGTCAAAGTCCTTTATCAGTACAAGGAGATTTTTGACAGATTCTCCTGGGTTTTCAAGGTACACAATCATGTCATCTGCAAAGAGAGATAATTAGACTTCTTCTTTTCTTATTTGAATACCCCTGATCGCCTTCTCTTTTCTGATTGCTCTAGCCAGGACTTCCAATACTACATTGAATAGGAGGGGTGAGAGTGGACATCCTTGTCTTATTCCAGTTTTCAGGGGAAATGGTTCCAATTTTTGTCTATTTAGGAGTATGCTGGCTATGGCTTTCTCATAGATGGCTTTTACTATTTTGAGGTATGTTCCCCATATGCCTAGATGTTCAAGGGTTTTTATCAAGAAGAGGTGCTGTATTTTATCAAAAGCTTTTCTGCATCTAATGATATAATCATGTGGTTTTTGTTTTGACATCTGTTGATGTATTTAATTACATTTATGGTTTTATGTATGTTGAACCGGCCTTGTGTCCCAGGGATGGAGCCTACTTGGTCATGATGGATGTTTTTGAGATGTGTTGTTGAATCCGGTTCGCTAGGATCTTGTTGAGAATTTTAGCATCTGTGTTCCTCAAAGATATTGGCCTGTAGTTCTCTTTCTTTGTTGGATCTTTACCTGGCTTGGGTATCAATGAGATGTAAGCTTCATAAAATGATTTGGGGAGAATTCCATCTTTCTCAATCACCTGGAATACTTTCAGTAGGATTGGTATCAACTCCTCCTTAAAAGTCTTATAGAATTCTGAAAGAAAGTCATCTGTTTGTTGTCTTTCTTTTGATTTTTGGGTTGGTTCATGTGTGTTTTTAATCTTTTTCCTCTACTCTTGTGAAGAATGTTGTTTTTTTTCTTTTTTCTGTGTTCAATACTTTCTTAAGTGTTTCTTGTAGAGGTGGTCTTGTGACAGTGTAAGTTCTTAGGGATTGAATATCTGGGAAAGATTTTAATTCTCCCTCACTGATGATGCTTACTTTGGCTGGGTAGGTTATTCTTAGTTTAAATTGTTTATCTTTTAGAACTTTGAAGATAGGGCTCAAAGTCCTCCTAGCCTGAAGGTTTTCTGTAGATAAATCTGCTGCTATTCTAATTGATCTTCCATGGTAGGTAATCTGACCTTTTTCTCTTGCTTCCTTTAGAATTTTTTCTTTCATACTTACTTTGTTTAGGTGAATTATTATGTGTCTGGGAGTTGGTCTTCTCATTTGTAGTCTTGTAGGGGTTCTCTGAATCTCTTGTGTTTGAATTTTTACATCACTGATGAGATGAGAGAAGTTTTCTTGAATAATCTCATGGAATGTTTGTTCCAGGGTGGTCTCTGTCTCTCTTTCTGCCTCAAGAAGTCCAATTACTCTTAGGTTCAATCTCTTGAAGTAATTACTCATCTCTTGAAGGTTTTGTTCTGTCTTTTAAGCTTCTTTTCTATGTTTTTGACTGTTTGGTTTAGTTCTATATTTTGGTACTTAAGCTCTGAGATTCTTTCTTCTGCTTAGCTAATTCTGCTTGCCATGCTTATCAGTTTGTTATTTATTTCATTCACAGTATTCTTTACTACTGTTATCTCAGTTATCAACTCCTTCCTAGTTTCCTCTTGTCTCTCCTCAATTCTTTTTAATCTCTCCATTAATGTCTTGATATCTGGGTTTGTAGTTTGAGACCAGTCATTTTGGGGGCTCTTCATTGTTTGCATTCTGAGGTCAGTTTTCTCTGTGTCTGACCTCCCAGGGGTCTGTGAGAGACCCATATTTTTCTTTTGGGTTTTCTTCATTTTGGTAGATTTCTCTCTCTCCCCCTTTCCCTCCCCTTCTTTAATTCTGTTTTTCAGGGAATGTGGGGTTGCTTTCACTTCTTTTTGATCAATCTGCTGTTCTTCCTTATGAGTGTCTTCTGGCTTTGTTCACTTCTGAGGTTGGACTGTGGGTTGGTGCTGTATTTTTTGCAGTTTTGAGATTTAATTGAGGGGGAAGCTGTGATTCAGAATCTATCTGCAGATCCCAGTATCCACCAACAGGTGTATGGGCACACTGGAACCCACTTCCCACTGCCCTACAATCTGTCCATGCAGTGGGGTTTAGGTTTGCTCCCTGGAACAAAAGGAGGTAAGAAAAAAGAAAACAATGAAAGAAGGGGGCATCAAGAGGAAGTTGGAGAGAGAGAAGAGTAAGAGGGAAAACAGACATACATACCAACTAATGAATGAAAAGAAACACAAGGCCAGAAAAGAGTAAAAACAAACAAACAAACAAACGAAGTTCCCTAAAGCATACCAGTGATCACACAAAGACAGTCCAATAAAATCATACCTTTTGATGTGCTTTTCCCCAACACAAACAAATAGTCTGACTCAAAAAAGAAACAAAAGTGAGTGAAACAAACAGTCAAAACAATAAAACAAAAAATCAAAATAAGAAACCAGACTAACTCTGGAGTCTTTCCTGAGTGTCTAAAGTCTCTTCAGCTCTTACCTCTAGCCTCTACCCTTTGCAGGCAGATAGATTTACTCATAGGTTGGGTTGGTTCCCTTGGCTTGCTGCCTGAGAGGTCTGCCACAGGACTGAGTTGCCTATGTCTGATTCAGCATAGGGGAGGGCCTTTTGTTTCCTGTTTGGCAAGGTTACCTTTGAAATCAAGGTGGAGCCTGCTTGTAAATGGGTGGGGCAATGTGAATCTCTGCCTGAAAAATGGCTGAGGTGGGAGGCTCCTCTTTCACTGATCCTTTCTCTCCACTTGTCCTTTCTCTCCACTTGTCCAGTCTGTGGATGATCCACTATGAAAGGTGGTGGTGGTATGTGTCTGGGAATCAGCAATATAGCTGGGCGCTGCATTTGGTGTGCTGCCATCAGCTTGGGGTGAAGGAGGGAGCTGGGAATTTCCTGGACTGGAGCCGAGAACCAAAAGCAGCTTTTCAGCACCTGGTAACAAACAGCAGAGGCCGTAGTGTAATGAAGGCTGTTTACTGTGTGGGACTGGCTATAGTAGCCACCCCCGTGTTCGTGGCAGCTGTGGGGGCATGTGGGACTGCCTTCAGGTATCACCTTTTGTGTAGATCTTCACAGTTCAGCTTGTTCCGTCACCATCTTAAACTGGAAGTCTACTATTTTTCTACTTAGATGTTTTACAATAACCATCTATTACTTTTGGTAAACTGAAATCTTGCAAGTATGCTGTTAGAGGTGCTATAATGAAAGTTGTTTAATGATTTGATGCATAAGCTAAGCCTACAAAGGACTCTGGAAGAGAAATTCTGGCAGGTAGAAAGACAAGTTATAGAACTGAAAATTTGTGGGAAGAAAGAGAAAGAACTTGTTTGGCAGTTATAAAATTCTTTCTGATAAATGGAACAGATTGAAAAGTTGATGGAGAGAGAGAAAGAGAGAGAAAGAGAGAGAGAGAGCACTAAAGAAGGAGAGATTGAGCATTATCAACATAAAACACATTAAAAGATTTAAGATTGGGAATCTGGAGAGAGGGGCATTGCTTATTTTATATATCAATAATGTAAATAATATTATTTCATGTTAAGGAAATACCTTACTGTAACTATAATAGGACATATTTTAATTATTTCCAGAAATCATGATGAAAAAGAAAATTCCAGTTTAGCAAGTTTCATGAAAATAATTATATCAGGAAATTTGTGTAAATAATAATGGTGTGGGTTCTTGATATAAAATTGCCTAAAAATATGTTAAGGCTATATTAAAAACATAAAAATTAATAAGTTCACAGAAAAATATGTTTTGGATTTAAAGGTCTGAAAAAATGCTATTTACATTTACACTATAGACATTAAAAAATCAAAAGATTCTAGATCTTATAAAATGATAACAGGACATCCTGAGGTTTATTTTTTTCTATAGATATGTCTTAGCAATATTAATTATAAAGCAAAACAACTAGTGATTTTTAAAAATTGTATCCTTGATGCTTCAAATTCTCCTTTTGGTAACCAGTAGCAAGAATTTGTTCTCACTATGTTAAACAATTAGAGTAAAAATAAATATTGAATGGACACAGAAAGTTGTGGCAGAGAAAGTGAGAAGGATTGAACAATTAAAATGTATGCAATGCAGGTATTAGGGTAATCCTGTTGATTTCCAGGAATCATATAGATGCAATATTATGCCAACTTTAGTGTGTCTGGCATCCTGTTACCCTGAGTCTTTTTTCCTCTCTTTTTCAAGAGTCAAATATCCAAGAAAAAGCAACAACAGCAAAAAGTGACTGTCATAGCTTGTGTCACCTACTCTTAGTGTCAATCAGCTATGGCCAGAGGGGCCAGTCCACTAGCACAAACAAGCCATGTGTATCTGGGTTTCCCAGAGTGGAGGGAATCGTTGAATCAAACATTCAGTGTTCTGTCAGCAAAACCATATAATAAAAAGAAGGTTATGTTGACTAAATCTGCCAAATTTCTTTTCAGTAAGAGTTGCAAAAGAATTAGTAACAGTTGCCAAATACCATAAATGAAAGCATATAGATTTCTAGCAAATCATTTCCATTACTTTCTTTGCTTCTATTTTTCTAATATTGTATCCTCAAGCGAAAAGGACTCACCCAATTAACTTAATTTGTTGGTTATATTATACTGATGGTTGGTAATAAAGGACAGTGTAGAAAGGATAGAAGAATATTTATAAACGTGGATACTTTTAAATATGCTCAATTGAAAATTATTATGAGTAGAAAAAAAATACTAAAATTAGTTATTTTATTTCACCATAATTGCTTATGTCAGAAGTTAGAATGAGAAAAGTTTTCATTTGATACCTGTATAAAACAGTTATAACATTTAGAATGCCATCTACAAAATGGAAAATTTCCATCTGTATAAAATCTTTATATCTTGATGAAGAAATTTGAAAATGTCAATTTCATGCAGTGCATCTGGGGAAAATCTGTCTAGGGCATAACACCTTAACTGTCACATAGTGATTATAGCTTATCTGTGTAAATAGAGCTAAAACGTTGAGGAGATATATTGTCTATAAGACAGTAGGTGCCTAGGCATGTGGTTAGAATCACTGAATCATAGGTCCAGTGACCTATAGGTAGTAGTGACCATAGGTGGTGAATGTTGACTGAGGCATCTGTGAATCTACATTTTTAGTTACAAAATTTTTTAAAAAGAAATTTAAATTATGTGGTATGTTCAAACACAACTTTTAATGAACTGTTCCTTCTTCTAACACATACTCTGGTCACAGGAGAGTAGAGAGCATTAAATATAGTAATCTCAAAAATATTTGTGAAATAAATGGTAATCAGGGGACACTAGTAAAAGAAATAAATTACAAGGAATTGTTATTAGTGTGGTACCTCCTCGTGAAAATTGGTACTATAATTATGTCAGAGACAGAGAAACAGGGATAGTGAGGAGGTTCTGATAGGGATAGCTTCCATCTTTGGTTATACTGTGTAATATGTAAATGTAAAGCTGGGCATGGTAGTGTGTGCCTGTAGTCCCCACTACTCAGGAGGCTGAGGCAGAAATATTCTTTCAGGCCAAAAAGTCAAGGCTACAGTGCACTGTGATCTCACCTGTGAATAGCACTCCAATCTGGGGAACATAGCAAGATACTATCTCTTAAACACACACACACATACACACACACACACATACATGTACACACACATATATGTGTATATATAGTCATGCAAAATTTTAAAAAATCTTATGATTTGGGTTATTGTATCAGGTGATGGGTGGCAGGTAATCTTTCTTTGTGAGATAAGGAGAAGTTATTTAATTGTTTTGCTACTTGGAAAATGATAACCTAGAAAGGGACTATGAAAAAGAATTATTTAGGCTCTTTTTAAACATCCAACTTTGAACTAGTTATAACTTTGTGGAACTATAGATAAACACATGTCTATGTGCATCTATCTATCTAATCTTCTATCTACCTATCTTTATTGCATGTATGTGTTTGTATCAGAAATATAAAAAAATTTCATTTGTAGACCAAAGTTGTTGGTGACTATCTGAAGCAATGCATGGAAGAAAGTATGAGGCTGGGTTTAGGATCAATGAAAAAATGATTTATTTGCAATGTCTACCATATTAAAAAAGTTAAAGAAAATATTATTTTGTTTTCCATCCTTGATAGCCATGGTAGCCTCAGTCTTTACAGTCAATGGTTTCTTCCACGAAGTTGATAATACAATTTTCATTTGCCCTACCTCTCCCATGTGATTATTTTCTTATTTGCTCTTGATATTTCTAAACAAATATTCTTGAATTTCTATTCATACTATCTAGTACCACAGATTCTTACCTACATTAATTACTTTCTCTTCCTTTTTGAGGGTTATAATCCTTTCCTTAGCAAACAATTCAGTGCCAGACACCCAGTCACCAGCACATAAACCTCCAAAATATCTACTGGCTATTTACATCTGTTTTTAACACCTTGAACACATGTTCTGTTCGCCCATTGAACACTTTGCTATTTTACCTAGTTCTACTCCATTTTCAACTATTTGAATAAAATTGGAACTGACCATATTTTTTGGCATTCAGTATGAACATTCATTATCAGCATTTGCAGCTGATCATCTCATTCATTGCTTATCCTAATTACAATGATGGTGTCAAATGCTTCTCTACTCTTAATTTCTTTTTTATTGAATTGGCTACATCTTGTGAAATCTGAGATCCAAGAATAACTTTATGGGGACAACAAGTGTTAACAGCTATTGAACAACTCTGCCCTAATGTTTAACCAAATAAGATGTTTTATTAGGATCTGTATTTTTATAGCTTCTTTTTAACAGCTGTAATAAACTCTTTCAAAGCAATATGCTACAAGGGATCAAAGAGCTATGCTCAATTAGAGTTGTTCCTTAATAACCATAGTCAGAAAAGAAGTAAGAAATAAATCAAAGTGTGTCCGATATGTCCTTTAGCAAACTGAGAGAGTAATGTGTCACTGTGATATGTAGCTTTAAACCAAATTAAAAGCCCTGTGAAGCACTGAAGCTCCCTAAGCTATGACAGTGGACTTGTTATGGAGATCATGTCACAGTTTCTTAAATCAATGCCACCTATGAACTCTTCCTAAGAATCAAGAGATCAGAGATGAAAAGCAACACCAAACAAAGCCCTAGAATGCAACCGGTGTACCGGCATTGAAGAGAGATACGGCATCAGTTGATGGTACTGATTCAGTTTGAACAAAATAGCAGCAGGTTTCTAAGCAGTTGTTGTATATTAGATAAAGTGAGGTTATCAACTGCAATGAGGGCAGAAAATGATTTAAACTGTGATTCACTAGAAAACAACCTCATATCATGTGGTATAGCATCAATTCATGGCAGCATATGGAGCAATGCAATATATGGCCTTAATGGATAGAGTTACTCTCTTTGAAGGGGTTCAAAAAAGACATGTTATGCCGGGCTCGGTGGCTCAGTCTGTAATCCTGCGCCTTTGGGAGGCTGAGGTGAGTGGATGGCCTGAGCCCGCGGGTTCGAGACCCGCCTGGGCAGCGAGACCTCATCTCTACAATAAATCAAAAAATCAGCCGGGCGTGGTAGCGCACGCCTGTGATTCCGGCTACTTGGAAGGCTGAGGCGGAAGGATCGCCGGAGCCCAGCAGGTCGAGGCTGCGGTGGCCGGGAGCGGCCACTGCACTCCAGTCTGGGCGACAGCGTGAGACTCCAACTAAAAAAAAACACACACAAAAAAAGACATGTTAATTGCAACACCAGTCTCCCTTCATCCCAGGTTCAAATGTCTGATCATCTTTGACTGTTTGCACTTTTTCATGGCATATATACAAACACTACATCTACTGGCTTTTTTCCTTATATCTTTCTATCTACTTATCATGCTTTCTTATAGCACAACTGTGAATTATTTAATTCTACCATGATTTATGGTGAAAGAATAGTGTAGCTACATTAATTTTCTCAAGGATAAACTATAATAAGCAAAGTGATCAGGCATCTTATATGAAACATTTCCCAATTGCTCCATACCATATCTTGATAAACAAAGGTGATTACTCTTTATTTTGAACTGTATCTGTGAGTACATCACTTCCTATTACCACCTCTCTCTCCCATATCCCCATAAATATGAACAGCCTGGGGTTTGATTTGACAAAGGTCAATTTAACTTGTGGATTCTATGAAATGTCAATGGTTATCAAGAAAGTAAAACCAAAATATTTCAATTTTTTTTTTTAAACAATGTAAGAATTTCCAGAAGCCTATGTGGCCTAGGGCCTTTTTTATATTATAATATTATTTCTGATTTCTCTTAATTAATTTCATTTACTTTCAAAATAATGAAAGGCAATTTTTATCAAGAAAGACAGAATGGAAAAGCTTTTGCTCTATTTCAGTAATCGTATCTCCATCTTGTAATCTCTCCTGATTTTCATTATCCATCAGTCTACCCTATAAAAAATTCCCAGATTGATGTGAATATTTTGGATATTTTAACATAAAGAATACCACTTAAATTATTTCCCAGAATGCATCAGAGTGACATGGGCTTAAAACTTATATAAATCTCACTTGAGAAACATGGGCATAATGAAGGATTCTAATTCTAGTATTTAACATTAATCAAAAAAGGAAGCTATAAAATTTTTTTTTTTTTTTGAGTTGGAGTCTCACTCTGTCACCCAGACTGGAGTGCAGTGGCCGATCCTTCCGCCTCAGCCTTCCGAGTAGCTGGAATTACAGGCGTGCGCTACCACAACCGGCTAATTTTTTGATTTATTGTAGAGATGAGGTCTCGCCAAGTTGCCCAGGCGGGTCTCGAACCCGCGAGCTCAGGCAATCCACTCACCTCAGCCTCCCAAAGGCACGGGATTACAGGCTGAGCCACTGAGCCTGGCTTATAAAATATTTTAATACCAAAAGGAATATAGAATACCTTCATATATTCCTTTTCTCATTGCCTATGAAATGAGAATGGCTCTCACTAGCAGATTTTAAAGGGAGTATCTTGCAAATCAAAGCAGTGAGGTTAGTTTACATTGAACTGTTAAGGAAATGAACAATGCAAAGAATAAATGTGTCTAAGCTAGAAAGTAAAAGCAAGATGACTGTATGGCAAGGGAGATCAGTAGATGCTAGTCTTCCATTTTCAGATTGGGTTTTCAATGTAGATGAATTCTATTAATATTTATATAATTAGTTATATGCTTATAGACCTTTCCTTCAAATTATGAGAGTTTCACAATAGCATAAGTCTTCATTATACTTTCACAATTTAGCACATTGTTTAAGCAAAGTAGGCTTTAAAGAATGTTTGTTAACTTTGGGAGGCCAAGGTGAGAGGATTGCTTGAATTTGTGGGTTCAAGACAAGCCTGGACAACACAGTGAGACCTCGTCTCTACACTAAACAAAAAAAAACTAGCTGGGTGTGGTGGTGTGCATCTGTAGTTCCAAACTACTTGGAAGCTTGAGGTGGAAGTATCACTGAAACCCAGCAAGTCAATGCCAGGGTGGCAGTGAGCTTGCCACTGCACTCCAGCCTGGGCAACGGTATGAGACTCCAACTCAAAATGAAATATCTATCTATAAAACCCATAATAGCCTGTAATAGCTTACTTGACATAAGTAACTCCATTTTGTAACAGATCCTCCATCTTAACCTGGAAATAACCCCGTGTAACCTTCCCGTAATCACACAACGCACCCACATTCTTGTTCCCCTCAGTGCTTGAAAACTCCCTAATTGCAAATTCCATCACTATCTGTACCCTTTCACAACCAAATATTGTGCCAAGAAAAAGTAAATCAATCAAACTGTACAGCTTATATAATTTCTGCCTTTATAAGCCCCCTGCTCATTCTGTTCAGGGTTGAGAGTTTTCCTGGCACTAGCTTGCCCTCAACTGCTGGCTAGTAAAGGACTCAAATTCAACTCTCTGCATGTTGGCGACTTCTTTCTTGCACTTTGGCTGTAACATTTGGAGGCCCCAGAGGGATTTGCCAAACTCAGGAGGTGGTCTCTCCCCAGTTCTTCCTGACTGGGTGGAAAAGTTATAGGGGAGGTGCTCCCTGAGATGCACCTGGGCCCCATAACCTCTCATCTGGCTTGGAAGGAGTTGGAATGGCCGCTGGCTTCCCATCACTTCAAAATAACCTGAGTGTGTCTGCACTCTCCTAGGAGGTAAGAATCTGTTCTGTTTGTGACCATAATCCTATTTAAGGGATTTGTTTGTGGCCATAATCCTGTTTAAGGGATTCATAGCCTGATGAGGCTGTCCCTTGGACACTATTCACTAAGCCAATACATTGGCTGGATAGAGTCCTGGTTCAGTTTCTGATTTCAGTTTTGATTTGTTTTCACTGGGTTTAGTCTGGTTCAGTTTCTGATTTCAGTTTTGATTTGCCTTTACTGGTTTTTAACAACATGGGGTCTCAGACTTCTAGACCCTCCAGTTCTCTGGACTGCATGATAAATAATTTCTCTGTTGGATTTGCTAAGGACTATGATGTCTGCCTTTCAAAAGGCTGGCTTCAGACCCTCTGTAAAGTTGACTGGCCTTCATTTAATGTTGGATGATCCTCCATAGGGTCTCTGGATCTTCATGTTACTAAGTCTGTTTGAAAGGTTGTTACAGGAATTCCTGGTCACCCTGACCAGTTTCCCTATACCAATCAATGGTTAAATTTGGTCCAAAATCCACCCCCATAGTTTAAGGCATATTCCCTTGAAAACCCCAGTCGTGTTCATGTCTCTAAACCTCTGGCCTGTGTCCCTCCTTTTCCATTCTCCCCAACTCCTACCTCCACGGGGTTGTATCCTGTTTTACTCCCTTCTACTGAAGATCCCCTTGAGGACCTGGCTATCTCTAACTCTAATCTTTTGCCTTATAATCCCCAGGCTTCTTTGCCTAGCATCACTTCTTCCACATTCCCTTTGCCTTCTCGAACTTTGGCTACCCATCTCTGTTCTCAGACCTACCCTGCCCCTCTCCTTCCCCTCCAGGAAGTTCCTCCTCTGCAGGGGGCAGATCAGACCGTGCCACCTTTCTTGGTATATGCTCCCTTTTCCACCTCAGATTTGTACAATTGGAAAAACCAAAATCTGCTGTTTTCAGAGAAGCCACAGGCTCTGACTTCCCTAATGGAATCAGTCCTGTGCATTCATCGCCCCACCTGGGATAATTGCCAACAGGTCCATCTGCAATTATTGCCAGCAGTTTCTTTTAACCTTTTTTACCTCTGAGGAGTGGGAGCACATCAGAATTGAGGCTAAAAAGTCTGTTCTAGCCTCAACTGTGGGTATACAGGAAGAAAGTCAGGAATTGTTAGATAAGTTTTTTTTTCTTCCTCTTCTCGCCCAGATTGGGACCCTAACACTTCAGCAGGGTTCAGGGCATTAGATACCCATCACCAGACTCTATTAGCTGGTTTGAAGGGAGCAGCCTGGAAACCTATCAATCTCTCTAAAACTACCAAGATTCTCCAGGGCCCCAAGGAATTGCTGGGGACATTCCTTGAATGCCTTCATGAGGCTTTTTGTACCCATACCCTTTTTGATCCCTCGGTTCCTGAGAATGCTCATGCTATCAATTTGGCATTTGTGGTTCAGGCAGCTCTGGACATCCAGAAAAAGTTGCAAAAGCTTGAGGGCTTCACAGAACTGAATATTTTTCAGCTACTTGAAGTAGCCCAAAAGGTTTTTAACAACTGTGATGCTGAGAAACAGAAGCAGGCAATGCAAGAGACAGACAAAACAGCCAGATGTCAGGCGAGAATGTTGGTATCTGCCCTCCAAGCTCTCCAATCTGACTCAAAACTGCCACTCCAGAGAAAAGAGGAAACTAAGGAAGAACAAAAGGGAACTGTGCACATCCCATTAGCTAAGAATCAATGTGTATTTTGCAGAGAATTTAGTCCCTGGAAAAAGGATTGTCACTGTCACCCAAAAGCAGATGGCCCCAAGCCAGTCTTGGTGCTGCCCTCTGCTGGGGAAACTGAAAATGACTCTGATGGCAGATGACAGGGCTCTTTTTCCTTAGGCTCCCAAGAGTCCATGGTAATCGCTGTTATAAGGGGCCACCTGATCCAACATTTGGTGAACACTGGGGCAGAACTGTTGGTCCTAAAGTCACCATTGGTCCCAAATCTGAGTTCAGAGGACAATGGGGGCAATTACCAACTACAAATCCACTTCTGCTGGGCTCCGTGGCTCACCTTGTAATCCTGCGCTTTGGGAGGATGAAGTGAGTGAATTGCCTGAGCCTGCGGGTTTGAGACCTGCCTGGGCAACTTGGCGAGACCTCATCTCTACAATAAATTTAAAAAATTAGCCGGGCTCGGTGGCTCAGCCTGTAATCCTGTGCTTTTGGGAGGCTGAGGTGAGTGGATTGCCTGAGCCCGCGGGTTCGAGACCCGCCTGGGCAGTGAGACCTCATCTTTACAATAAATCAAAAAATCAGCCGGGCGTGGTAGCACATGTCTGTAATTCCAGCTACTCAGAAGGCTGAGGCAGAAGGATCACCGGATCCCAGCAAGCAAGGCTACGGTGGCCAGGAGCAGCCCCTGCACTCCAGTCTGGGCAACCGAGTGAGACTCCAACTCAAAAAAAAAAAAAAATTAGTCGGGCATGGTAGTGCGCGCCTATAGTTCCAGCTACTTGGAAGGCTGAGGAAGAAGGATCACCAGAGCCCAGCAGGTCGAGGCTGCGGTGGCCGGGAGTGGCCACTGCACTGAAGTCTGGGTGACAGAGTGAGACTCCAACTAAAAAAAAAAAAAACCAAAACAAACAAACAAACAAAAATCTACTTCTAACCAAACTGTTGATTTGGGATGGGAATGGGTCACCCACTCATTCCTCATAGCTCCAGACTGCCCATTCCCTCTCTTGGACTGAGATTTGATTCACAATTTAAGAGCTTCAATTGTGTTTTCACCTGACAAAACTGAAATGTTTGTTTCCACTGCCTATCAGATGCTTTTAACTATTCCGTTTCCTGAAGAATACCTCTTAACTTCTTTTAATTCTCCCACTGAGAATGTCTCATCAAGCTTGCTTCTACAGTTATAGCAGGAGACCAACACACCAGAATTGGTGAAGCATTGCCCTCTGATTATGGTGAGTGTGTTGATATCAGCCACCCTTGTTCACGTTCATCATGACCCTATGAGTTTACAGATACAGAAAGGAATTGCTCCTCTAATTAAAAGACTCTTAGAAGCTAATATTTTAACACCATGCAAGTTGGCATGGAACACTTCTTTCCTGCCAGTTCAAAAACCAGGAACTTCTGATTACCCACCAGCTCAGGACTTGAGGGAGGTCAATAAGTGGATTGAAACAATCCATCCTACTGTTCCCAACCCATACACATTGCTCAGCCTGCTCTCCACTCGATATCAGGTGTACTCTGTGCTGGATTTAAAGGATGCCTTCTTTTCCATTCCCTTGTCCCCTGTCAGCCAACCTATCTTTGCCTTTGAATGGAAAGATCCTGCCTCGGGGGATACTAGTCAGCTAACTTGGACCCGGTTGCCAAAAGAATTCAAAAACAAAAAACAAAAAACAAAAACTCTCCCACACTTTTCAGGGAAACCTTGCGACAGTACTTATCAGGGTTCCATGCTCTACACCCTGAATGTACTTTACTCCAGTATGTAGATGATCTCTTGCTCGCAGTGGCAGACTTGGACACTTGCTTAAAAGGCAAGTTTTGTTTTGTTACAAGCTGTTTTGTTGCAGCTTCTCCAGAACCTGGGCTACCATGTGTCAGCTGAAAAGGCACAACTCTGCTTAGCCGAGGTCTCCTATTTAGGAAACCAACTAAAGAAGGGTAAGCGAACCCTAACCACAGTTTGAAAGGAAGCCATCCTCCCAATCCCCATGCCCACCTCAAAAAAACAGGCACGGGAATTCCTGGTGGTGGCGAAGTGCTGCTGGTTGTGGATTTCAGGATCTGATGAAATTTCCCAGCTTCTATACATAGCCACAGCAGGGGATCAGCCCCTAAAATGGACTACTACTGAGAAACCAGCATTTCAGCAGTTAAAGTTGGCTCTTACCCAAGCCCTGGCCTTAGCTCTCCCAAATGTTACCAAGCCTTTCCACTTGTTTATTCATGAACAATGGGGAATTGTAAAGGGGGTTCTTACCCAGACCCTAGGACCCTGGAGGAGACTGGTGGCTTATTTTTCCAAAAGATTAGATCCAGTGGCCTCTGAATGGCCTTTCTGTCTTGGGGCCATTGCTGCTACAGCTGTGCTGGCTAGTGAAGCAGATAAACTGACTTTTGGTCAAAATCTGGCCTTAACAGTTCCCCACACTGTTTGTGACTTTACTCTGGGTAGGCTCTGACCACTGGATGTCAAATGCTCGTATCACCCCAAATCAGAGCCTCCTACGTAACCAGACTTGACTAACGTTCTCTCCTACTCAGAGCCACAACCCAGTCACTCTGCTGCCTGACGATAATCCAGAAACACCAGTTCATGACTGTGAAGATGTGTTGGATATCTCCCAAGACAGCTGACCTGATCTTTTGGGACTCTCCTTTAAGCCAGGCTGATGCTGACCTCTTCACAGATGGTAGCAGTCTGCTTACAAAGAGAGTCTGTAAGGCTGGTGTGGTGGTAACCATGGCTCATAACATAATCTGGTCACAGTCTCTGCCTAACGGCACATTGGCTCAAAATGCTGAGTTAATTGCTTTAACCCAGGTCCTATACTGGGGAACAGGAAAATGGGTTAACATTTATATTGACAGCAGGTATGCTTTTGCTACTTTCCATGTTCATGCCATGATCTACAAGGAATAAGGACTTCTTGCCACAATGGGTAAGACTATAAAGAACAAAGAATAACTTTTAGTCCTTCTAGAGGTTATATGGCTTCCCAAAGATGTAACTGTCATTCATTGCAGGGGACACCAAAACTTGGACACTCCAGAAACAACCAGAAATCTCCTGATGAACTGGGTGGCCCGTGAAGCAGTGGAATTTCCAGTTGAGCCCCTAACTATCATGCTCACTAAAACTTTTCCAGTTCCTTCTCTCCCAAAACAGCCCACCTACACCCAGGAAGAAGAGAAACAATTAGACCTGGCAGAGGCTCACAAACAGCCTACAGGATGGTGGGTTAAAGACTAAAATTGCTTTGCCTGCAGCCCTTGGACATACCTTGGTAAAACAACTACATTCCATCACCCACTTAAAAGGTACTAAATTGACTGAGTTATTAAATCATTATTATCATGTCAATGACTTAAAAAACGTAACTGCTATGGCAGCTGAAATGTGCTTTGCCTGTACCCGAGCCAATGCAAAACAAGGCCCAAGGCCATCAGATGGTATCAGGGCCCGTGGATTAAGACCTGGAAGAAAATGGAGGATAGACTTTACTGAGGTAAAGCCTCCTCATGCAGGGTAAACCTATCCGTTAGTATTTGTAGGTAGTTTTTCTGGATTGGTAAAAGCTTTTGCCACAAGAAATGAAACTGCTTTCACAGTTGCCAAGTTTTTATTAAATGAAAGTATTCCTAGGTTTGGACTCCCTTTCTCTATTGGCTCTGACAATGGTCCTGCCTTTACCTCATCCATAGTTCAACTGGTGAGTATAACCCTAAACATTAACTGGAAATTACATTGTGCTTACCAACCACAGAGCTCTGGACAGGTAAAACACAAGAAACAAACTTTAAAAACTACTTTAACTAAATGAATAATAAAAACTGGTAAAAAAAAAAAACCCAAAAACTTTTTGCCTTTGGCCCTTCTCTGGGCCCGATGCACCCCATACAAGGCTAAGTTTACCCCATATAAAATCACATTTGGAAGACCCTCTCCTCTGTTACCCCCGTTATGGAATCCCATTCTTGAATAAATGACTAATCAATCTCTGTTCAAGTATCTCCAGTCCCTCCAACAAGTCCAGGCTGCCGTCCACTTTGCCGTTCGTGCTGTCTTGCTGACTCCATCTTCCCTGCCTTGTCATCTGTTTCAGCCTGGGAACTTGGTCCTTGTCAAAAGTTCCAGAAAGAAGAACTGAGCCCTGCCTGGAAAGGACCCTTCATCATCATCATCACCTCACCAACGGCACTCCAGGTTGACGGAATACTGGTTTGCGTTCGTCACTCACGAGTCAAAAGAGCCAAGGAACGGGACATTTCTCCGCCAACCTGCTCAGTCAACTGGACAACAGCCAGGGACCCTGAAAACCCTCTCCAAATCACCTTCCAGGCCTGCCATCCTGCTTCAACTGCACCATGGACTGACCAATCAATGCACAGCTGAAACATGAGATTCTGAACACCTGGAATAGACTGTCTTACTGGTTAATTCCCTTACTGTATTGGTATCACCACCCCTTAACCCTCTCCTTGTTTATCCCAATTACTCTAGCTTTAGGCATTGCATTGGCAGCCACAGAATGGACATGTGGTGAAAAGACTCTGTTAATGCTATCTTATCTCCTGTGTGTAGGATGTGTTACTGCACTACTATGCTTACAATAAATTTAATTTGGTTTATTTCACTTGGAGAGTTCAAAAACACCCTGTACTCTTTCTCCCTAACCTCTTGCACAACAAGATAGGTCCTAGCTATCCAAAACTGGGCCCATGGTTCACCTCCGGTCCAGTTTAAGATAAACCTTCCTGACCTGCTACAAATAGAAAAAGAATGTCTATCTGGAAGCCTGTATGGTAGACAAAACCCTTACTACATTGAATCATACACACAGTAGGCAACCCCCAACTATGTAAAGAACATAGGCTTTTACCTCTGCTCTAGTAACCCCACTGACAGAATATGTAATTGGGAAAACAACTTCGTTTGCCCAGACTGGATATGCCTCACCATTGCGACTTACAGTGGGGAGCCTAATGACACATCTGAAATCACCCTTTGGTCTGGCTCAGAACGGCCTATATACATAAAAATTACTAATCTTCTCCATTATTCCTGAAGTACAGGAAATACCTGGGGTATACAATTTTACATGAATACTTATGACCGTGGCACCTTATTCACTATCCAATGGTGCACATTTGCCTACAAATCTGTGGCCAAACCAATAGAGCTGATAGCAGAGCTGAAAAATCCCTTGTTCGGCTACCACCAGCTTCCATCTCAGCCTTTGCCTTCTGCCAACCAAGTCACTACCCTGGGTTAACCTCAACAGCTCCTGAGTTCACCTCAACCACTTCCAAACCTGACCCACCAAACTCCTAGTCTTTTTCCTATGTTAACTAATATGCACTGTCTGCTTAATGCCACTGTGTCCCAGTTGGCCTCAGATTCCTGACTTTACTTAAAGCCCAAACCCCCTTACTATGTGGGCCTAGAAGTTGAAACTCCTATCATCAGCAATGCAGACAAAAGTAAATGCTCTCTGGAAGTGGTTCACATTACTCTAGGTAATGTAACTGGTAAAGCCTCCTGCCTTGTAACTTCAGGTTTCAATTTAACAGTTTCTCTATTCTCTGATATTTGTAACTTATTTCTTACTGTAACCATGTATGAATCCATGGCCTATGTGGCCCCTGCCAATACCTGGTTAGCCAGTTCTACAGGTCTTTCAAAATGTGCTACTACCAAAAAGTTAATCAATCAGTCTACCCTGTATATTACTGTTCATGTGTTACCTCAGGTTTATGCTTATAGTGGTCCTGAAGAAGCCCTCCTACTCAATCCCCCTGGTCTTCCAATGCTCTTTTGAAATACACTGTTCCCTTGTTAGTACCTGCCTTAGTTGGACTAAGTGTAGCAGAAATGGCTACAATTGGCACTGCTGCTCTGGTCTGTGAAGAACTGGGTCTATCTAACCTTGCCCTAGAAATTGATGCTGACCTATGTACCCTACAATTTGCCTTGGGCTAATGCCATGACCAGGTAGAATCCCTGGCTGAAGTTGTCCTTCAAAATTGTACAGGCCTGGACTTACTTTTTCTATCCCAAGGGGGACTCTGTGTAGCCCTCAGAGAAGCTTATTGCTTCTGTACCAACAAGTCAGGGGTTATTAAAGATATCCTCCAAAGGGTCCAAGAAAATATAGACAGGCAACAAAAAGAGAAGGAAAATAATAAATCTTGGTTCCAGTCCTTGTTCAATTGGAATGCATGACTAACCATTCTTGTTACCAGTCTGGTTGGGCCTCTTATTCTTCTCCTCCTCAGGCTACTTATAGAGCCCTGCGTAATAAATTGAATTATTCATTTTGTCAAACAATGAATCAATACTATAAAACTTATATATATATATATATATATATATATATATATATATATATATATATAAGACCTCAGTACAATAATATACTTATGACTGATGAGTTAACGTATTGATTCATGAACAAATAAAAGGAGAGAATAAAATATCTATCTGTAAAACCTATAATAGTCTGTAATATCTTCCTTGACATAAGTAGCTCCATTTTGTGACAGATCCTCCATCTTAACCTAGAAATACTCCCTTTGTGTAACCTTCCCATAATCACACCACACACTCACATTCTTGTTCCCCTCAGTGCTTGGAAACTCCCTAGTTGCAAATTCTGTAGCTATCTGTACCCTTTTACAACAAAATATTGTGCCAAGAAAATGTAAATCAATCAAGCTGTACAGCTTATATAATTTCTACCTTTATAAGCTCCCGGCTCACTTGGGGTCAGGAGTTTTTCTGGCAGTAGCCTACTCTCGACCATTGTTAACTCAAATTTGACTGTGTGTTGGCAACTTCTTTCTCACATTTTAGCTATAACAGCAAAAAAAAAGTTTTTAAATGAATGTATTCTTAGTTTTCATATTTCTTGAAATAAAGCAACTACATTCAGTCAGTTTCTTTTATTCTCAACCTTTAAGTTTTGTCTTCATTATTTCTCTAAATTCACAAATCTCAACCTTTTACTTATACAGTTTTTCATTTTAAAAAATTGTAAAGTTAAAATGGGCAAACTTTTTTTCTTTTTGTAAAGGGCAATAAATATTGCAAGCTTTCTGGGCTAGGTGATCTCAGTCACAACCAGTTAATTCTATTGTTGAAATGAAAAAATAGCCATGGATGTTAACAAATGAGTATGTTCCAATAAAATTTGTATTTCAATAATTTTCATGCATCTAGAAATTGTTTTCTTTTTCTTTTCAGTAAATAGCATCCTTATCTCAAAGGCCAGACAAAAACCAGCAGCTGGCCAAATTTGGTCTGCTGGCTGTAGGTTGCTAATAACTGTTCAAGAGTCAGGGTTTTTTTTTGTTTTTTAAATTTCCTTTTATCTTGATTGCACATCTCTGAATTGTGTTAACAACATAAAAATACTTTGATTTAAGATACATTTTCTAAGTTACTCATTTTGACACATTTACTTATATCCATATGTTCCTACATAACAGTTTTAACATGTAGTATCCTAATTAGTTGGCTGTACATTCTTAAAGGCAAGGGATAGCCTTATGTTTTTTCTTTTAAACCTCTAAGATAGTTAAATAGCTAATAAAATATGTAAAATAATTGCAATAACTTGCTTGACATAAGTAACTCCATTTTGTTGAAATCCTCCATATTAACTGTCTGCCTGACCTAAAAATGACACCTCCCCAATGTATATGTGTAATTACTGTAATGTTTCCATGACCACAGACCCACAGCTGTGTTTCCCTGAGCTGGTCAGTCTGACCATTCCTGCTGGCCATTGAAAACTCCCTAGCGCTGGGCTTGGTGGCTCAGCCTGTAATCCCGTGCCTTTGGGAGGCTGAGGTGAGTAGATTGCCTGAGCCCATGGGTTCGAGACCCGCCTGGGCAGTGAGACCTCATCTCTACAATAAATCAAAAAATCAGCCGGGCATGGTAGCACACGCCTGTAATTCTGGTTACTCGGAAGGCTGAGGTGGAAGGATCACTGGAGGCCAGCAGGTCGAGGCTGCGGTGGCCGGGAGCGGCCACTGCACTCCAGTCTGGGCGATGGGCGACCGAGTGAGACTCCAACTCAAAAAAAAAAAAAAGAAAAAAGAAAGAAAACTCCCTAGCCACAAATTCCGTGTGATTGTATGCCTTGTTAACTGAAATCCAAAAGATTGTTCCTTTTGTTTTAAGTTCCTTGTACCCTCACTCCCTGCTATGTAACCCACTTGCAGTTTTTGCCTTTAAAAACTTGTTGCAAACTTCACTTAAGTGTCAAGAGCTTTCTTGGCATGAGCCAACTCTTGACCTGCACGATAATAAAGAGCTTGTAATTTGGACTTGGCATGCTGGCTTGTCCCCTTCTTGCACTTCAGTCATAACAATAGGTAACAATACAAAATTACTGAGAGAACCACTGATAAATGCTAGTTGAGTGATTGAGGACAAGTTTAAGTTACCCTTTCTCCATAGAGCTGAATACAGAGACAGACCTTTTAGTTAGCAGAAACAGATTCCACTAAAACCTGCTCACAGTATGTTTCACAAATTTATGGGGAAGCAGATTCTGCATAAAACTGTTACAATGAATTTCACAAGTCTCGTTGTAGAAAGGAATGCTAGTAAATCATTATCTTTTTTTTTTTTTTTTTTTTTTTTACCCAAACAAAACTAGTTTGAACTGATCTCATCTGTGACTTCTGTGGTATGACCTGAAGGGCATTATCAAGACTGATTTTTTTTTTTCTTTCAGCAGTACCCCAAATACCACCACCAATAATAGATTGGTTCTGTAAAACACTATCCTTCCTTTAGTCCTTTGATCCTCAGATAGGCATATTACAAACTCATGGGAGATCAACTTATATATTGATCAAAATGGGACATCAATTAACAAAAACAAGCACAAGTAAAAGCATGGAAATCATTGTCTCAAGCTAGTGGTTCTTAACCTCTATTATATATTATAATCATCTGAGGAGCTTTCTTAAAAAAAAAAAATCCTAGTACTCAGGCTGCACCTGTCACCAATTAAATCAGAGTTTAGGGAAATGGCACCCTAAGTCATTTTTCTAGCTCCACAAGTTATTCTACTGTGTGCTCAATTTTGAGAAGCCCTGTCCAAAACTCAATTGTAAAGCTAAATCTTTACTCAGAAGGTGTTAAAAATTACATGATTCTTATTTTAATCTAATTTACCCCTCCTATTGGCATCTTCCAGGAGGAGAAAGAATAAAAGAGAAATGACATGTCTTGAAGTAGCAATCATAAAAGAAATAACTACATAACTGAGAGGGCAATATGGGGTATGGAAATGTGCCTCTTACAAATTTTGCTCTGAGTTGGTTATTCAGTATTTCTCTGAAAACCAAGAGCAAATAACATTTACATAACTGAACAGCCCTCCTTTGGTGTATTAATCATATTATAATTTCCATATTGGATACATTAACATTTAGAAAATGACCACTAGCTGTTCCCAAGTAAATACCGGATCACACCAAATCATCTAGAGATATTAGCTATCCCAAACATTGTCTTGTACAGTGGCAGTGAATATACATTTTATGCTCCCCCCCCACAAAAAAAAGCTTACCTAGCCAATCCTAAATCTGTTCACCCTGCTTCACATCCTATAGAAACTATGATAACCTATGTGGTATGTTGTGTTCTTCCTAGGGAAAGATAAGTAACAAAACTGCATAACTCTTTTTCACTTCCTCTCTTTTGATCTACCTCCTTTCTCATCATGTTTCACCCAAGATAATAAGACATATGAAAATAGTAGGGTTTAAGAAAATAGTACTGTTTCAGACTTCAATCCCTTATGCTACAGAAAGTCTTTCAGATTCTTGAAGGTCTCCCTTTGAACAACAAATCTTCTGCGTAAATATGTCCTTACATTAAGACCATACACATTTTCATTTTAGAACCACTTCATAATTTGTTTTGCTTTTTAAAATTATATCTTCAGATAGCTACTTTCTTCTTATTGAATTCAAATAATAAGGTGAAGTTTTACACCTCGATTCTTATAAATGAAAATTTCAGGTTAGAAAGTAGAAGGGGTAGTGGGTATCATTTTCCTTAATAGGAGCTGACACAGCATTGATTAGAATTTATTGCTATTTTCCTTTGATGAATGCTTAAGAGACTGTTATTTCCTTGTTACTTCCATTTTGAATGCTTTCTCTTTCTGGTTTATTATGTACCTTTTTTTTCCTGGTAGTTTGCCTGTTATATGTGAGAACAAAAATGAATCAATCCATCTTTGAGAGATAGGCATATACAAACACAATAGTTGCCCAAACTTTTTAGCAGTTATTTTATAAATGCATCTTAATTTTGAATAGAAAGTCTAGATAATTATAATGATGGTAAACTTGAATATACAAACTCATTTTGTTTTTGAAAAAATATTCTTAGGAAATTATAAAAGGCTAAATATTTTCATAAGATATCTTTTTGGATTTTTTTTTTTTTTTTGAGTTGGAGTCTCACTCTGTCGCCCAGACTGGAGTGCATTGGCCGCTCCCGGCCACCACAGCCTCGACCTGCTGGGCTCTGGCGATCCTTCCGCCTCAGCCTTCCAAGTAGTCGGAATTACAAGCTTGCGCTACCATGCCCGGCTGATTTTTTTTTTTTTTATTTTATTTATTGTAGAGATGAGGTCTCGCTGCCCAGGCGGGTCTCGAACCCGCGGGCTCAGGCAATCCACTCACCTCAGCCTCCCAAAGGCGCGGGATTACAGACTGAGCCACTGAGCCCGGCTCTTTTTGGATATTATAGGTTTTGTTATAATAAAGTATATGGTAATTTAAAGCAATAATGATAGCTAATGTTTATCAAATGCTTACTATCTGCTTAGCATGGCTTTACGGTCTTTGTATAAATTAAACCATTGAATCTAAGTGTTATTATTACTTTATAGCTTAAGAAAATGAAAACACAAGAGGTTAAAGTAACTTTCCCAGGTCATCACCTATTAAGAACTTTAGGAGTTGAAACTAGTTAGTTTGACTTCAAAACTCAAATTCTGAAACACCACAAAATATTTCCTACTGGAGAAAGTCATGAACGATGATTATAATCTTGACTTTTTGATTTGTTAAAACTGACAAAAGCCCTTTAACAAAGAAGAAAGCTTCATATTGGTTTTGCTCATATTATCCATATTAGAGAAACAATTACTCACATTTTCACTGCTAGTATAGACACAACTGGCATAAAGCATATGGTGCTTTTTGAATATGCTGAAAATTTATTTAGTATGTGAATAAAAAGTAGAGTTCACGACTGACTTCTGGCAAAGGAGCAGGTTGATCCATATGTCTCTCTGCGAAAGGGAATGACCATAGGGACTCTTGCTCTCCCCTGGTGCCTCCTGCCCCCACCACTGCCAGCATGCTCTTTGGCCAGCCACACAGGCCTGAGGGATGGCAGAAAATGGACCCCCACAGAGCTTTGTTCGCCCCTGCAGCCACCTCCACTGCTGCCGCTGATCACACCACTGGCCACATTGGCCTGCAAACTGGAGGCCCTCAGTTCCCTGCACTGCACTGCTGGCTCAGTCGCTGCTGCTGCCGCTCCCTCCCGAAGTCGCTGCCCCGTCTGGGTCAGCTTGAGATTCCTGGCCATGGAGTTCTTTTCACGCACCCCACTGCTGAAGAGGCTGCCACCACTGCTCCTTCCTGTGGCTGCTCCCTCCCCCTGCCCAAGGCAGCTCTCAATTCCTGACCCAGGGAGCTCTGGACCCCCATGCCTGCTACTCAGTTCCACCCAGCCCGAGCCCCCCACTGCCACACTGACCTGCAGCTCCCAGCTGTCCCACACTCTGCCTCCCCCAGTTCAGCGTGGTGGGTGGCCTGGATAACAGCTAGAGCCCTGAGACCATGCAGAGACTGCATTGACCCACCCAGCAGCCAGCTCTGTCTAGTTCCACCCACCTCCAGCTTGAGATCTAAGATAATAAAATCAAAGTGGGAGAGATCGAAACCCCTCCCCCATGCTAGATAGAACACAGTAAGCTGACTGAGCTTAGATCTGATCAAATCTCCCCCCACAGCAGGTCTGGGGCATCAGATCCTAGCAGTGAATAAGCCTACCAGCCTGCAATGAGAACTAGAGATCAGAGCTGAAAGGACATCGGACTTCGAGGAATGATCTAAGAGCGGGCTTGGTTCCTTTGTTTTTATTTTTTTTATTTGTATTGTTTGTATATTTGTTTTACTTATCTTTTTTCCTCTTTTTTCTCTCTTCTTACTTTTATGGATGGTGTTTTTGTACTAGCTTTGCCTCTGTTAGTTTACTGATTTTTAAAAATTCTTTAGACTTCATACTTGTGTAAGGGATTAGTATCAATAAGAAGGTTAATTGGCTTGTGTGCCTGTATGATTGTATGCTTTAGTTTTTTGTTTTTTTTGTTTTTCTTGTTCTTCTCTGTCTTTGTGTCTCTTTTCATTTATTAGTCTGTATGTTTGTCTGTTTTCCCTCTTTCTCTTCTCACTCTCCACCTTTCTCTTCCTCCCCTCCCCTGTTCCATTCCTTTCCTTTTTCTTACCACATTTTGATGTCAGGGAGTAAACCCATTCCCCCACTGCATGGACAGATTGCAAGGCAGTGGGAAGTAGGTTCCAGGGTATTCATACACCTGTCAGTGGATACCGTGATCTGCAGATAGATTTTGAATCACAGCTTCCCCCTCAATTCAATCTCAAAACTGAAAAAAAAGTACAATCTTCAACCTACAGTCAAGCTTCAGAAGTAAACAAAGCTAGAGGATTCACATAAGGGAGAACAGGAGATTAAGCAAACAGAAGTAAAAGTAACCCTGCCACCCCTGAACAACAAAATTAAAGAAGAGGGAGAAAAAAGGAAAAGGTGGGGAGGAAAATCTACACAAATGAAGAAAAACCAAAAGAAAAATATAGGTCTCACACAAAACAGACTTCGGAATGCAAACAATGAAGAGTCCCCAGAATGACTGGTCATATACAACAAACCCAGACATCAAGACACTAATAGAGAGAATAAAAAGAATTGAGGCAAGATAAGAGGAAAATAGGAAGGAGTTGATAATGGAGATAACAGCAGTAAGGAATACTATGATTGAAATAAAAAACAAACTAATAAGCATGGAAAGCAGAATTAGCCAAGCAGAAGAATCTCAGAGCTTTAGGACCAAAATACAGAACTAACTCAAACTATCCAAACCATAGCAAAGAAGCTTTTAAAAAGACAGAACAAAACCTTCAAGAGATGAGCAATTACTCCAGGAGACTTAACCTGAGAGAGTAATTGGACTTCCTGAGGCAGGAAAAGAGACAGGGCCAAGCCTGGAACAAACATTCAATGAAATTATTTCAAAAAACTTCCCTCATCTCATCAGTGACATAAAGTTCAAACACAAGAGCTTCAGAGAACACCTCCAAGACAACAAATCAGAAGACCAACTCTCAGACACATAATAATTTGCTTAAACAAAGTAGGTATAAAAGAAAAAAAATCCTAAAAGGTCAGACAACCTTCAGGGAAGACCAATAAGAATAGCAGCAGATTTATCTACAGAAACACTTCAGACTAGGAGAACTTGGAGTCCAATCTTCAACGTCCTAAAAGATAATCAATTTCAACCAAGAATAACTTACCCTGCTAAACTAAGCTTTATCAGTGAGGGAGAATTAAAAATCTTTCCTAGACATTCAATCCTTGAAAACGTATGCTGCCTCTAGACCAGCCCTACAAGAAACACTTCAGAAAGTATTAAACACAGAAGAAAGGGAAAAAAGAACAGCATTCTTCACAAGAGTGCAGGAAAAAAGATTGAAAACACACACGACTCAACCCTCAAATCAAAAG
Organism: Carlito syrichta; assembly: GCF_000164805.1. Taxonomy (NCBI): domain Eukaryota; kingdom Metazoa; phylum Chordata; class Mammalia; order Primates; family Tarsiidae; genus Carlito; species Carlito syrichta. The sequence goes on along the minus strand of NW_007223833.1, from coordinate 224,705 downwards.
AAACACAACAAAAAAACAGGATCAACAATACTTCTATAAGAACCCCATAACAGGGATAAACTCTCACATTTCAATAATTAGTCTGAATGTGAATGGACTAAATGCACCACTGAAAAAACATAGAATGGCAAAATGGATAAAATATCATAAAGCAACAATACATTGAGTGATTATACATTCACAGACTCAAAATAAAAGAATGGGAAGCAAAATTTCAGGCAAATGGAACACAAAAGAAAACTGGAGTTGCAATTTTAATCTCAGACAAAATACCTTTTAAGCTATCAAAAATTTTAAAAGATGAGGAAGGTCACTATATAATGATAAAAGGTTCAATCCATCAATAAGAAATATCCAACCTAAACATATATGCACCCAACAAATGAGCACCAAAGTTCATAAAGCAGCTTGTATGGAAATGTAAAAAAGAGATTGACCCTAACACTATCATAGCTGGGGATTTTAATACCCCACTTACAACCCTGGACAGATCATCAAGACAAAAAATCAGCAAAGAGATCTGTAACCTCAATGAGACTCTTGAACAAATGGACCTAATTGATGTCTACAGAACACTCCACCCAATGACCACAGAATATACATTCTACTCATTACCACGTGGAACATACTCCAAGATCGACCATATCATTGGCCACAAATCAAGCATAAGCAAATTTCATAACACTGAAATTTTGCCATGAACCTTCTCAGATCACAGTGGAATAAAAATAAATATCAACACCAATAAAATTCCTCCAAAACTCACAAAGACATGGACACTAAGCAGTATGATCCTAAGTAATTCCTGGGTCAATGATGAAATCAAAACAGAGATTAAAAGGTACCTAGAAGCAAATGAAAATGAAGAAATATCTTACCAAAACCTCTGAGATGCCATGAAAGCAGTAGTAAGAGGGGAATTCATATCTTTGCAAACACACATGAAGAAAATGGAAAGATCACAAGTTAACAGCCTAACAAGTCACCTAAGGAAGCTGGAAATGCAAGACCACCAAAACCCTAACTTCAGCAGCAGAATCCAGATCACCAGAATAAAAGCCCAAATCCAGGACATTGAAGACAAAAAGATAATACAAAACATCAATGAAACAAAAAGCTGGTTCTTTGAAAGGATAAACAAGATAGATGGTCCTCTAGCCAGACTGATCAAGAAAAAGAGAGAAAAAACCCAAATAAACTCAATCAGAACCACAAAATACAAAGTCACAACTGACCCAGAAGAAATACAAAAGATTATCAGAGACTGCTATGTACAATTGTATGGAAACAATCTTGAAAATCTAAAGGAAATGGAGGACTTTCTGATATCACACAACCTCCCTAGGTTGAAACAAGAAGACATGGAGACCCTAAATAGGCCAATAACAATCTAGGAAATTGATTAAGTCATAAGAAAACTACTGATTAAAAAAAAAAGCCCTGGACCAGATGGCTTTCCCTCAGAATTCTACAAAACATACAAGGAGGAACTGATACCAATCCTATTAAAAGTATTCCAGGAGATTGAGAAAGATGGAACTCTCCCCAAATCATTTTATGAAGCTAACATCACATTGATACCCAAGCCAGGTAAAGA